>NC_069105.1:8983892-9189274 GCF_947172395.1 Bicyclus anynana | reverse complement strand
ATACGCAGAGAATTAAGAAAATTCTCTGGTATGCAGGTTTCCTCACGATGTTTTCCTTCACCGTTTTAGACGCGTTATATTTAATTTTTTAAAATGCACACAACTGCAAAGTTGGAGGTGCATGCACCGGACCGGATTCAAAACCACACCCTCCGGAATCGGAGGCAGAGGGTATATCCCCTGGACTATCACGGCTCGTCCGGCCTTAGACCTCGTTAATCTCGCAAAATGCGTTCTTAGTAGACTTCTACTACCTATGAACTAACTCCCTGCCAAATTTCATTTTTGTACGTCAAGCCGATTTCCAGATATCTTGACCTTTCGCATTTATGTATATCAAGATGAATGTTTTTGAAATACTGAATAGTTGCCTAAATACTTTTTTTTTATTCTTTACAAGTTAGCCCTTGACTACAATCTCACCTGATGGTAAGTGATGATGCAGTCTAAGATGGAAGCGGGCAAACTTGTTAGGAGGAGGATGAAAATCCACACGCCTTTTGGTTTCTACACGGCATCGTACCGGAACGCTAAATCGCTTGGCGGCTAAATGGCTTGCCTAAATACCTTTATAAGTTTTACACAGCATATATGTTGTTTCGTTTGGTATAACACTAATAACGCTTTTTAATTTTATTTTGTTTAATATCTTCTGCTTTTTATTTTTTATTCATGAGTGTTGTGATATAAAGTAGTGCTACCTACCAATAATAAAAAAAAAACAAATTTCAAAATTTTTTAGTAGTATGCTACTATTTTTATTTTTAGTAGTTGATTTGTAAAATAAACAAATAATTAAATAGATATATAATATCATCGATTTTAGTTTGTTAACATGATAGTTCCATATTGCCAGCGGTCACTAAAAGTACAGTCGGCCACAATAAACAGGGGACGTATCGAGTTGTCTCGAGAGAGGTAATCTCGCCAGTCGCTGACACGCGGTGCCGCTACTCACACTTGACTGGAAATGTATCGCCACATGTCTGGAGGAGCCAATTGTATTTGAAAGAATCGAAAACGCAACGTTGATGAGTAAACTAAAAACCCTGGATTTTTTCAGAATAACAAATTATCTGTCTTAGACATTCAAGTGGGGCTACGTTTATTTTTGTGCTTGATTCTTCTTACATGTTTATTCTTTGATGTGTATAAAATACAAATAAATGAACATGTTTATTTATATGTAGATTTCGTTTTTTTGTGCTTTTTATCTTTGACAATGGAAGAAAAAAAATCGTCTGTATGTAAAGTTGGTTTACTGACGATAGTTGAACTTCACCACGTCATAAGAAAATGGTATGGTTGCATTTTTCAAAAAAAATGTTCTTCTAAAATACTGTTTAATAATCTTCATAGACCAGAATATACTTTATTTCTTGTACAAAAAGTTGGCAACCCTAGAGCGAGGGCACGACGCATGACGTCATCTTTTTTCGAATTTGCATCTGGCTTCATCGAATTAAAAGACGTTGTCACGTCAAAAACAAAGCTTTACCAAAAAAATGATTCCTGAAAAATAGTGACATAAAACCTTCGTCCAAGTTGGATGATTTTTTTTTAATCACGTATTTACAAACACATATAATACACAGATCACAGAGCCTCTTTTTTAGAGCGGTTAAAAAAAGCTTAGAGACTTGCAA
This sequence comes from Bicyclus anynana, assembly GCF_947172395.1. NCBI lineage: Eukaryota > Metazoa > Arthropoda > Insecta > Lepidoptera > Nymphalidae > Bicyclus > Bicyclus anynana. The sequence goes on along the minus strand of NC_069105.1, from coordinate 9,187,628 downwards.
AAGTCCTAATGGAAGTCTTTCAACCGAATACAGTTGCCTCGACAAAACAATCTATAATCATCAGGGCACCATTTGTCACTAGACTGTCCGAGATTCAATGACATTTGAACGGTGAACATTTATCACACTCGCGCTTACAAAAACTCATAAATGAAGGATACCACTCAAGAAACAGGTAAAGTCTTTTGTACATAAATAGTCGTAAGATACAGCTATGCTATAATATAACTTCGTTCAGTTAAAGTTCCCTAAGGCAAAAATAGCCTAAAGTAATAAGGCAAAGATTTATTTTATAATTCAGAAAACGCCTAATTACAATAACTAGGTTATGAAATTTTAATATTTTTTTTTGTATTTCCCATTGTTGTTATTCTTTTGAGCTTCGAAAAATCTCTGTACATTATAAGATACACAAAAACATTTCACTAGACCGGAAAAGTTTTATCTTCTGGTGTCACAGGTAAAATATATAATAAACACTTGCACATACAGATACAAGAATAAAATATAACTGATGTTACTCGCTGAAAATGTAGCTTTACAATTTGATTTTTTTATACAATTACCGGTGTAGTGTTTTAGGCGTGACAAACAAACAAACTATGAATTTCACACACAGATTCGCATTTAAAATTAACTATGGATAAATAAAGTCACAGTGGAAATCAAGCTTTATCCTAGTTTACGGCGAGACGAAGTACAGTCGCCTACATCAAGTTTAGGGATCTGGAATCTTTTGGCGCTCGAAATGTCGCATTTTATTTCGCGAAAGTACAGTTGATAACAAAAGTAAATAAGTGAATAATTCATAAAAATAAAATTAATTATCTGGACTGGACTGTCTGAATCTGAAAAGTCCTATTCACTATTAAAAAGACGTAGCATTTTTTTTTATATAAAGCATAGCACAACATCTAAATACTGCAGATTTTGTCTAGCTAAAATCGCCTAAAAAAGTTATAGCTAACCCATAATGCTGTTTTTTTGTATTCTTCAACTGTTTCTGTTATGTTTGTTTACAATTTATAAAATTAATAAGCAAATGAAGCAAGGCACATCTATTTATTTTTATTTTTAACCGACTTCAAAAAGGAGGAGGTTCTCAATTCGGTCGGTATTTTTTTTTTTATGTATGTACACCGATTACTCAAAGACGCCTGGACCGATTTCAAAAATTCTTTTTTTGTTTAAAACGGTATAGTCCCCATTTGGTCCCATTGCCATCATGTCAAGATCTGGTGATGGAATCTTGGAGAAATTGAGGGGAACTTTCGAAAATTATATGGGTGTCTAGTTTGTAAACTTTTCCATTTAATACTTTTAAGCACTATAATTTCATGAAGGTTTAAAATCGATCTGATGATGGAGCCATAAAACAGACGAGGGAACTCCTCGGCCTTTTACAGTAGTTAGCTTGTGTTTGGGCTTGATTAATTTGTATTAATGAGAACTTTCCACATAGATAGGTTGTGACTGTCATTTAGGGGTTTGGTGATGAAGACCAAGGACAATTAAGGGAACTCCTTAACAGTTTACAGTAACTACCTTGTGTTTGGCCTTGATTAATTCGTATTTCTGAGAACTTTCTACCTAGATGAATTGTGTCTGTTATTAGGGGTCTAATGCTTAGCCGGTGCTTAGCCGGTGTTGTCTTAATTTAAGCCATTTCTGACAGGACCACTTGAAACAACACTGTCTGCAAAATCTAAACCTATAAGATGGCTTGGCTTGATAGATCACATGGCTTGAATTAATACATCACCGGCTTAGCACCGCCTTCATACTGATCAGCAGGTAGAACATATTATAATGTTATTTTTCGCTTTTTAGTTTAGTGGGTACGTTTTTAGGTTTTGAAGTCGGTTGTATTTTTTTTATTAAAATTTTTATTATATTTATTTATTATTCTACAAAAAACATACTTAAATTAAGCCTAACAATAGTGCAACACAAACCACAGTGGGTTTTACTGTGCACTATAATATTTTTTGGAAACCACTTCTCTAGTTAATCACCCCAGTACCGCCCTGGTTGTGAATCATGGGGGAAAAAGAAGTCGCCTGTGATTTTTCATCTCGCCCCGCGGACCGCCTACGAGTACGGTGGGCATCTCTGCTAAAGCGAAACATCTTGATACTTTATATTCTGCTATCTATTTGTTTATTTATTTATCTATACTTCAGCCTTACTCGATATGTATTATATACCAACACACAAATTAAAAATGAGGGTATATTAATCACTAGTCATTTCAGAGCTATTAATAATTATAATTCATCATTGTCAACCCATATTCGGCTCACTACTGGGCTCGAGTCTCCTCTCAGAATGAGAGTCATTAGGCCAATAGTCCACCACGCTGGCCCAATGCGGATTGGCAGTCTTCACAAACGCAGAGAATTAAGAAAATACTCTGGTAACCAGGTTTCCTCACGGTGTTTTCCCTTCACCGTTTGAGACACGTGATATTTAATTTCTTAAAATGCACACAATTGAAAGTTTGGAAGTGCATGCCTCTGACCGGATTCGAACACACACCCTAAAGAATCGAAGGCAAAGGTTATATCCACAGGGCTATCACGATCACGAATAATTATAATTAACATGTTCTTAAAATAATGAATATAAATTTTATTAATAAGCTTAGAACACATATATAGTTAATATATTTTGAATAACATTTTATAAACTAGCAATAAATATAGTAAAATAAATAAGTCTAGTGGGGGGTCGATCAACACTGCGTTTTCCTGTGCGGGGTCGCTCAGTATTAAGTGCAAATATGTAGAAAGCAAGAAGCCCTTACGATTTTAAAGTATCAAGACTGTTGGTGCCAATGTTATTGGACGGAAAACCACTGCTCGTAAATTATTATTCTGACTTCTTTTTATGAAATATGGCGAAGCAAGTACACCCAAATACGTAGTAAATTAACCGTGCTTAAATATTATAATATGGTAGCGCAATGTTAGTTATTTTTATTGTAATTCCTCAGTGCCTTAAGACTAAAGTCTTTGAAAAGAGCGTGTTGCCAGTGATGTTCTTGGTCGCTAACTATGGGCCTCCTAAGAAGGCTCAGAGTCACACAGCGGGCGATGGAACGAGCTATGCAAAGAGTATCTTTGCGTGATCGAATCAGAAATGAGGAGATCTGCAGAAGAACCGAAGTCACCGACATAGCTCGACGTGTCGCGAAGCTGAAGTGCGGGGCTGGAATGGCGACTCCGTACTACAAAGCGCAGTGTTGGTCGACCACCCACCAGGTGGACTGACGACATCAAGCGAGTCGCAGGGATTCACTGGATGCGGGCGTCTTGGGATCGTGATATTTGGAAGTCCCTACAAAAGGTCTATGTTCTGCAGTGGATGTCCATCGGCTGATCTGATGATACGGCTAAAATCAGAGATGTATAACCTATTTCGGAGAAATTGTTTAGTAAGGCATAATATTTACTTAAAGATATTCTCTCTCTCTTTCTTTTACACCACCATCTAAAAATTCTTATTTAACAATACATGAAAGAATCAAGACAAAAGTTAGCCCTTGACTACAATCTCACCTTATGGTAAGTGGTGATGCAGTCTAAGATGGAAGCGGGCTTACTTGTTAGGAGGAGGATGAAAATCCACAATCCTTTCGGTTTCTACGCTTGGCGGTACGTCTTTGCCGGTAGGGTGGTAACTAACCACGGCCGAAACCTCCCACCAGCCAGACCTGGTCTAATTAAGAAAATTTCAATCTGTCCAGCCGGGGATCGAACCCAGGACCTCCGATTTGTAAATCCACCGCACATACCACTGCGCCACGGAGGCCGTCAACTTTGCTACATTTAGCTTGACTTTCACAGTAGGTATATTAATTATTATGCGTATATAAGAGGACCTTTATTCACAGCTTTACGTATAAAATAACATAAATTAGCACACCCTATAGGTACAGCCTCGTAAAAGGCACAACTTTGGATAATAAATATTAATTCCCCGTCAACAAAGACATGTAAAACGCGTCCATCATTTTAGTAATCATGTCGTAAAACCACCGTTTATTGCCACTTTTCTTCTTGTTTATTCACTTAAAAATCCATTACACACAAAAAGAGCACTTATAAAATATGAAGGAGAGCATCTTTTAGATAGACTTTCGAATAAACAACAAATGAATTTCAACTCTATAGCTTGGATTTTAGAATGTGTTTTTGTTTGGTGTGCATTGTCAAGATGTTTTACTACTTTAAAATGGGTGTGAACACGTCGGAATCAATTCGAAGAGCCATTTCTCAATAAGCTTGAAACACATGCAGCGTGGCTTTTAAACTTTGACGTGTATTGCGGAGTCCATTTGGCGGAACATGTTCCAACATGTTTGAACATGTTTGAACGGTGACACTTTGTTGAGGCGAGACTGAAAAATTGGGAGGAAAAGTTCCATTTTACAAGCTTTTATTTAAGTTTCTGGGTATAGAATGAAAGCTTACGACCATATATCGTTATCAACCCATATTCGAGTCACTGCTGAGCTCGAGTCTCCTCTAAGAATGAGAGGGGTTAGGCCTTAGTTCGTCACGCTGGCCCAATGTGGATTGGTAGACTTCACACTCGCCAAAATATGAAGTTTATACCGCTTGTACAATCGTCTAACGTAATAAAATATCCAGACACCGTCTCCTCGACTAAGCTGTGACGCACCCCGTTGATGACAGTTATATACATACGTATACGCCGATACGCACACAGATGAACAATTGGACATAGTTATGAAGACAGAACGACGTTAATTTGTGTTACCAGTTATCTCTATAACTTCACACTCACACAATATATAGTGGAGCTGTGGCTAACAACCAAAATCTAAACTCTACCGTTAACTTATTAACCACATTGTAAAATTTATACCAAAATGATTGTAGTAACAATATATTACACACGATATAATACATATTTTTTGTATTCGAGTTTTAGACATTGAAATAAACAAAATTTAAAATGAGAAATTCAGGCAATTTCATCGTTTATTTCAATGTCCGGTAGTCAAATTAAAAAAAAATGTTTTACATCGTGTGTAGTTTGTCATCATTTTGGTACCAATTTTACGTTGTGGTTCAAAAGTTAGGGGTACATTCAGTATTTAATATCATTGGGTACATCGAAAACTAAAGACATTTTTCGGGCTACGCCGCTCGTCTAATACTTCATTATGGTTCTTCAATACGTCTATTTCGAAGATAAGTACCATCTGCCAATTTTATGAGTCTTTGGGTCACAATCCATAAAGTAAATTCCGTCTTCCAAGATCATCCAAGCAATATTCAAACCTCTTCACATCTATTTTTTCTGACCGCTTACAAAAATACTGACATAACAGAAATTCGTCCCTTATACAGCCCTTGGTCGCAGGGCGGGCCGGTACGCCCTCTACAGGACAAATCTCCAAGCCCTGTCCTCGAGTGACTTGATATATTGCGTGTGGAAAACGTAATTATGGTGTCCCTGGTTGCCCTTCGGTTTTTTCGTTTTCAATCGTAAATCTTTTATTATACCACAGTCTATCTATGTGACGAGCAGTGATAGCCCAATGGATATGACCTCTGATTCCGGAGGGGTGTGGGTTCGAATCCGGTCCGGGGCATGCACCTCCAACTTTTCAGTTGTGTGCATTTTAAGAATTCACTAATATCACGTGTCTCAATCGGTGAAGGAAAACATCGTGAGGAAACCTGCATACCAGAGAATTATCTTAATTCTCTTCGTGTGTGAAGTCTGCCAATCCGCATTGGGCCAGCGTGGTGGACTAATGGCCTTGCCCCTCTCATTCTGAGAGGAGACTCGAGCTCAGCAGTGAGCCGAATATGGGTTGATGACGTCTATCTTTGTGACTGACTGTTACTACTGTAGAAGTGTACTGTGTAGTCATTATTTTCACCCTATTTTAATAACCCACTACATACAGTCTTCTTTTTTTTCTATACAGATGCTGTAGCCATTCGGCACGTTTCTCTCTTTCTACAATCGCAAACGCTTCGAAAATTAAAAATGTATGGGAATGACATTTGCTATCGACAGTTCATGTGATCAAGTTAGCGATCGGTGTGCCTAGTCGGAGTTTTCATACTGTTACGGTCGCGTAAACGTAAACGCGAAATTGTAAGGAATTGAAACAGCGCCATCTAGTGGCATCGAGAGACAGCAAAATTAGTTAGTATGAGTTTACGCCGTCACTGTCGAAAAGTCGTACGTTAACGCGGTGAAAAGTGAATGATCCTCATTGGTTGAAGCTACGTTTTTGACGTTTTGGCTAAGTGTAAGTTGCACAGATCGAATAGTAAATTAACTACTCGATTGAAAAATGCGTTAGAAAAGTTGTCACTTGAAATTTCATAGTGAGACACGAGTGAAAACATCTGTCATTCCCATACATTTTGTTAGTTTACAAAGTGTTAGTGTTTGTAGAAAGAGAATCGATATGCCACATGGCTACAGGCCCAGCTCTTCTTCTGGCATCCATAGTTCAACTTATAGCAGTAATAGTATAGCATAGCATACCATCAGGTGAGATTGTACGCATTCCAGCATCTTAGGACCCCAACGGCCATCGGCTCTTCGAACTATGTGCCCCGCCCATTGCCACTTCAGCTACGCGACTCGTTGATCTATGTCAGTGACTATGGTTCTTCTTCGGATCTCCTCATTTCTAATTCAATCACGCAGAGATACTTCAAACATAGCTTGTTCGATCGCCCGCTGTGTGACTCTGAGCCAATTAGAATAAGGATAAGAATAAACTCCTAAAGTTAAGAAAACTTATTGAAGCATGGAACATCTCACATTACTTCTGTAAACATCACCCATTCCTTCCGTAAGATCCGTCAATGATCCGTAACTATCCGTAAGGGGTCCGTAAAAAATAATATCCCATTCTAATATCAATTCCGGAAATAGGTCGAGTCGTTTTACACACGTCTACCATCGTAAAATGCTTGACACAATCACACATAACTCGGAATGTCCATAGTACTGGACCTAGAGCTTGCGATAGCCAGACTTGCCTCATTTAATACAAGCTGTAAGTTTGACAGTTCATGCTCTTACCATAGACACTTGCTTATATGGAAGCTAATTGAAGGGTTTGAACTGTAGTGCCTTTAGAAAAGTATTTCAAGGGTCCAGGGCCGTGGGGCACGTCGATTCTCTTTCTACAAACGTTAACGCTTCGAAAACTAACAATTTCGATCGACAACTTGGTCACGTGACCTGTCGATAGTGAATGTCAATCCCGTACATTTTTTTGTTTTAAGCGTTAACGTTTGTAGAAAGAGAACCCACGTGCCATATGGCTAAGGCCCCAAATAATTTATTTTCCAAGTATAAGAGATATGTTCTCCGGGATTATGAAGAATCCAATCGCTATACCCATAGCTTCGTGGCAACCCATCGCTAGAAACTTTTAAAGTTTCTAGCGAAGGGTTCCGGATTATTTAATAGCGTTTTTCAAGGGCCAAGCTGCAAAGTTAAGTGCAAGACCACCACAGTGACATAGTCCAACCTCCTTAATTGGCTACCGTAGATACACCTATATGACCGTAGGCTGACAAACATACGCCTTTCTGATATGAGGTACTAGCGGACGCCCGCGACTTCGTCCGCATGGAATTTAGTTTTTCAGAAATCCCTCGGGAGCCATGGATTTTTGCGGGAAAAAAAGTAGCCTATATGTTAATCCATGCTATATCTCAATACCAAATTTCAGCTAATTCGGTTCAATAGTCGAGACGTGAAAGAGTAACAAACATTCTTATCATCAAAATCATCAGTTTTCGCAAATTTCGGGAAAACATGGATTTTTTTGGGATAAAAAGTAGCCGATGTGTTAGTCTATACTACAGCCTTTCTTGATGAGTACTGTTTACCAACAAACAAATTAAAAATGAGGGTATAAATCACTAGTCATTTCACACCTAATAATAATTATAATTAACTTGTACTTAAATTAATGAAAATAAATTTGATTAATAAGTTTAGATATGATTAATATATTGTAAATAACATTTTACAAACAAACCATACACCATTTAAAATAAATAAGTTATGAAATTACATGCGTTTTCTACCTTCATTTCTAATTTCTTTGTTGGTAAACAGTACTCATCAAGAAAGGCTGTAGTATAGAGTAAAAATTATTTCCATTCCAAATTTCAGCCAAATCGCTTCAGTAGTAGCGGCGTTAAAGAGTAACAAACATCCATACAAACTTTCGCGTTAATAATATTAGTAGGATGTCTAGCTAACGCAGGCTCTCAGTCCAGGAATTACGGGCGAATGACCGAACCTTCGTCGACAGTTTTGGGGGTTATAAAAAAATATTCCCCCTCAATATGACGGCACCCCACGCGTTCGCAGATTAGATAGCGCGTTTGAAGAAGCGACATCTTTTGACAACTATGTGTTGCAATTTCTAACCCTTTTTTGAGATCAGGGAGGAGGAAAATCTCTATTAAACCCTTTATGCAAAAGAGAGGATTTTTATGTTTGTTTTTTTAATTCTTTACAAATTATCCCTTGACTATGATGATTTAATCTAAGATGGAAGCGGGCTTACTTTTTAGGAATAGGATGAAAATCCACACCCCTTTCGATTTCTACACGACATTGTACCGGAACGCTAAATCGCTTGGCGGCACGTCTTTTCCGGTAGGATGATAACTAGCCACGGCCGATGCCTCCTACTAGTCAGACTTGGACCTGGACGCCACAAATTTTTCACAAATCCCTCGGGAACCATGGATTTTTTCGGGATAAAAAGTAGCCTATGTATCCAGGCTATAATATATCTCAATACCAAATTTCACCTAATTCGGTTCAATGGTCGAGGCGTGAAAGAGTAACAAACAATCTTATCATCAAAATCATCAGTTTTCGCAAATCTCGGTTAATAATGGATTTTTCGTGATAAAAAGTTGCATATGTGTTAATCCAGAGTAAAATCTATTTCCATTCCAAATTTCAGCCAAATCGCTTCAGTAGTAGCGGCGTTAAAGAGTATTAAACAAAACATACATCCAAATATTCATACAAAATCTCGCGTTTATAATATTAGTAGGATTTAAATAGATAAATAGATATACTTGACCAATACACACATCACTGCCCTAAAGTAAAGTAGCATGTATTATGGGTAGCTGATTCTATCAATTACACATCATACGTTTATAATAATAGTATGGATTGCGAAACCGACAAGTATCGAACCTGCGTCGTCTCTCCGGATTTTGCGACATGAACCTGTAACGTAAGGTTCGAGAATATTCTAGTATATTCGAACTTCAAACAGAGTTTCATCTTACAACACAGACTTTGTGTGAGTTTTCAAATCCAAACTATTTTATGGATACCTTTATACATCGATCGTAGATCGTTAGATGGGCCCCGAAGCGTCGCGGAATTGTCATTTGTTTGGCAAATACTTACCCATGGAAAGTAGCACCTTTCCTCTTTATTCTCTCTTGTGTTGTTACATTTCCAAAATGCACACGAAGGCAATTAAGGGATTAAACAAGAAAAAGCAGTAAAATATTTTTTAAGTCCACGTCAACTCACAGCATGCGCTCGTTGCGTACTAAAATAAGATGTGCGTGCACGTCTTTGAGTAATGACAACATTGTGCGTTCTTTAGTATGTAAGGGCCCATCTGACGATTTATATCGATGCCTTTATACCTAAAGATTCTTCACAAGTTCCATAGTTCAATCGAATACAGCATATTTGAGGCAAGTGGCAAAGTTGGAACACGGTCCGAGTGTATAAACTTGGCAACTTCTGTGCTTTATTGGCTTCATAAAATAAAAGGTAACTTTGCCGTTACTTGTGCGATGTCTTTTATAGCACGTACCTTAGTTACTTTAGGTATACCTAATGTGATAGGTTTTTTTTTATTATTCTTTACATGTTAGCCCTTGACTACTATTTATTTATTTATTTACTATCTCACCTGATGGTAAGTGATGATGAAATCTAAGATGAAAGCGGACTAACTTGTTAGGAGGAGGATGAAAATCCACACTCCTTTCGGTTTCTACAAGGCATCGTACCTAAATCGCTTAGCGGTACGTCAATGCTGGTAGGGTGGTAACTAGTCACGGCCGAAGCCTCCCACCAGCCAGACCTGGACCAATTATGAAAACCTCAATCGGCCCAGCCGGGGATCGAACCCAGGACCTCCGTCTTGTATATCCACCGCGCATACCACTACGCCACGGAGGCCGTCATTAATGTGATAGGTTTTTTTTTATTGTTCTTTTCATGTTAGCCCTTGACTACTATTTATTTAGTTATTTACTATCTCACCTGATGGTAAGTGATGATGAAATCTACGATGAAAGCGGACTAACTTGTTAGGAGGAGGATGAAAATCCACACTCCTTTCGGTTTCTACACGGCATCGTACCGGAGCGCTAAATCGCTTGACGGTACGTCTACCTCAATCGGCCCAGCCGGGGATCGAACCCGTCTTGTAAATCCACCGCGCATACTACTGCACCGCCGTAAAAGTTATCTTATTATATATTATCTTGACAACTTCTGCCTTTTATTGGCTTTATAAAAATAATATTTTGAGCTATTTTAAAAAGGATTATAATGATAGTTAATTGTAGATAATTACCATTGACCCACTTATTATAAAAGGACGCACAATCATGTAGATAATTTCATTTAAAAACTGGCCAATTTTGCTTTGTCAGTTTTAGAATTATTGGTAAAGGTATAGGCCTAAAGACCTACATAGTCCAATATTCAATAAAATCCCAAATTCAGAGCAAATTCAACCTTAAAGATTGAGTTTAAGGTTGAATTTGCAAATGCGACTACTTGAATTGAGTGCCAAGAAGTTGTGTTTGACACTCATTGAGTGGGGACGTTTTTTGATCGCTGATTGTGCAACCGCTTTTTAATAGGAGATCCATGATAATTACAGATAATTTAAAGGAGTAATAGGTATATCAGTAAAAAAACCTAGAAAAGCCCAGAAAAACTCCAAAAAATAAGTAAGTAACAGTTTAAAGCGGCCCATTAATCTCCAGGCTACCCTGGGGCGCAAACTCACGCACTTTGACACAAAATAAACTGGCAATCAGAGAGGAGTGCAGTCGGTGGGAATCCTCATAAATCCGGAGTCGACTTCACTCCGGCCTTATTCAATCTCCGGGGGAAAGAGGGCAAAGATGTACATTTGACTAGAACTGAATGGCGCTTTAGTTAACTTTTAACCAATTTGAAAAAAAGAGGTTATCAATTCGAAACATATATAGGACCTATACCTATAACATTGTATGTTATTCTACACCAGCTTCTTAAGCGTAAATTTTCATAAGTATACAGGGTGTCCTGTAATTAATGGATAAAACACGTGACGTATTAATTAAAGCCGTTTCTGAAAGAACCAAGGGTCTGTCTTTAAATCCTAAAACTTTATGTTGGCACCGCCGGCAAAGTGTTATGAAGGTAGTACATACGATGTGACGACGACATCGAGACGTGATAGCCCAGTGGATATGACCTCTGATTCCAATTCCGGAGGGTGTGGGTTCGAATCCATTCCGGGGATGCACCTCCAACTTTTCAGTTGTGTGCATTTTAAGAAATTAAATATCACGTGTCTCAAACGGTGAAAGAAAACATCGTGAGGAAACCTGCACGCCAGAGAATTTCTTAATTCTCTGCGTGTGTGAAGTCTGCCAATCCGCGTTGGGCCAGCGTGGTGGACTATTGGCCTAACCCCTCTCATTCTGAGAGGAGACTCGAGCTTAGCAGTGAGCCGTATATGGGTTGATAACGAACGATACATACGATGTTATTTTTCGCTTTTTAGTTTTTTTTTTGTAATTTTGATGTCGGTTTAATTTTTTTGTCAAAAAGATTTTATTTGTTTATTTATATAATTTTCATATCCAGTTAGTCTATATCCGTGGCCATATACTTTACGGAGCGCGGGGCTCGATATAAAAGTCCACTTTATAAAGGCTGACCGCAGACGCCTTTGTGGGTTTCCAACGGGTAGCCTGTTTTCACACTTGTACCTGTTTCAATTTGGAAAATTGACAGTCTTATCTCAATACTACTAGGGTGTTTTGGGGTAATTGGTACTTTATAGGTATTTGAACTCAAGTCTTTAAATGTGAGTAATCTAAGCTAATATCTATGTTTTCTGTGCTAATATTATTAGCAGCTAAAGCTAGTGGTATTTTAGGAAGTAATCTCTGGATGTACTGAACCGATTTTGTGAATTCTATTAACACAAGAAAGTCACGTTATTTATGAGTTTTGTGAAACTATGGGCCGTCGACTAGTATTGTAAGTTTTTATTTTTTTTAAATAAACAAGATTTGTCATATCTTTTATAATATGACCAATATTCTCATTCCCCTTTTTTATTCTTTACAAGTTAATCCTTGACTACAATCTCACCTGATGGTAAGTGATGATGCAATCTAAGACGGAAGCGGGCTAACTTGTTAGGAGGATGAAAATCCACACCCCTTTCGGTTTCTACACGGCATCGTACCGGAACGCTAAATCACTTGGCGGTACGTCTTTGTCAGTAGGGTTGTAACTAGCCACGGCCAAAGCCTCCCACCAGCTCTACCTGGACCAATTAATAAAACCTCAATCGGCCCAGCCGGGTATCGAACCCAGGACCTCCGTCAAGTAAATCCACCGCGCACACCACTGCGCCACGTAGGCCGTCAATTTAGGTGTTTATGGGTAATTGGTATTTTATAGTTATATTAAAAACTCATGTTTTTAAATGTGATTCCTAACAAGTAAGCCCGCTTCCATCTTAGATTGTATTATCACTTACCAACAGGTTTATTAAAAATATTTAATATTATTAAGAATATTCTCAGGTATGCATGTTTCTTCACGATGTTTTTCCTTCAGCGTTTGAGAAAAATGCAATGGCTTATGTATTAGTGTGTAGTTATTTGTATGTATGTATAATGTACATTATTATTACGTACACACCACCTACAGTTATCTTAATAAGTTCCTAAGCCTAAGGTTGCCTGGAAGAGATCGCTACTAAGCGATAAGGCCGCGTTTTGTATTCTACTTTTTCTTATGTTTCTGTTTTGCTTGTTTTCTTTTATTTATTGTGGTGTAAAAATAAAGAGTATTAAAAATAAAAATAAAAATAAATAAATGCACACAACTGAATCGAAGGCAGAAGTCATATCCACTGGATTATCAAGGCTACCCATACTATATGTTAACCTTATTAAGTACATTAAATCTATCCATCCATCGGCTACAAACATGGACAAAGTACAGAACTGCCCATAGAAATCTAATCAACGCGAAGAAGCAATAAAAAGAATCCAACTTCGTAGCCTTAGCGACTGTAGAACAATAGTTATGGGTGCGACAAACGACCGCATCGTTTAAATTTTATTCACTTCTAACTAGGATATTTACACGTCAAATTAATACACAGATAAGACAAACTAAAGCTTAGATTAAAAAAGTTGCCCTTTTTAACTAAAAAAAAAAGGAGGACGTTCTCAGTTCAAGTCTGTATTTTCTTTTTTTTTTAATATTTGATGAAACAAGTAGGTACCTTCTTAAAAACCATCGCCTGTAACTAATCAGGTTTTTAGAAAATATTTTAAATGTCTATTAGTCTATACATAGATATATAGGATAGGTAGATAGCCAACTAATGTCTGTATTTCCAGCAGGCACATTACCATGCCAGCAATATTTAAATTGAACTATCTTTTGCGTAAAAAAGTAACACATACCATAACAAAAAGGTAATACGAGTAAAATTAACTTAGGTAGATGTACCTATTTATAAAATTGTAAAAACCTTGAATAAAGGTTAAATACTTATTACTAGATTTCTGAACAGCTTCCAAAAGCTTCTGTATATATATATATTGTGCATAACATTGATAAAATAAAAAAATCAGAATCAAATTTACTATGTTATAAATGCTATTGTGGTAGAGGCGCGAAGTGAGTATCTACCCACATTTAAATTACTCTGTACTCTACCAACTTTTAAAAAAATTCAAATAGCCGCTCTAACCTAAGTTGATGTGCATAAATCTCTTCGACTCAAAGCTCCCCTATAAAAGATCAGCTTTTAGCGCCACGGTGTCGCAAGTTTAGCGCGGCGCCAATCTCCGCCAATAGATGGCGTTGAACGACACGATCGTAAAGAGTTTACGATCCGTATGCTCGAGCCGAGAAAGTTAAATGTAATGAAAGAAAAGAAAGTAGTATTTTAAAATAATAAAATATCTACTTAGTTTGTAAGGCATATAGTACTACAGCGGCCGGCAAGAGAGGCATTGACGGACGAACGTGTGAATGTGGGCCGAGGCGAAGCCGAGGGATACATACGTAAGTCCATCAATGCCTAGTTGCAGCCAAGGCTTGTATAATAAATAATGCGCGGAAATTAAACTAAGTAGTACTATTCAGAACTTTTATTTGAAAATTACGGGATTTTCCGGGAATTATGTTGGTTTGAGATAATTTTAACGAGGTTGAAGTTTTTTGTATACCTACTGTTCTTCGGCGTGATTCTGAATTTCAAAGTTTTGATGGGAAGTCGATGGTCGGGATAAGATGCTTTCGTTAATTTTACGTGTACCTAATACTATTTTAAAACCAATAACGAAATTGACGAACAACTAATAACAATATTTTTTTACGCGCCAAAATATTTTTATCTAAAGCCAATTCGAAATTTAAATTAAACCTTTTATTTTACCTCTTTGGGCGCCATGTTACGGAGCAGAAGATCGCTTCATTTTTAAATTACACGACAAATATGATTTTATATTTTTTTTTACAAGTTCCCCCTTGATTACAATCTCACCTGATGGTAAGTGACGATGCAATCTAAGATGGAAGCTTGATAGAAGGAGGATGAAAGTCCACACCCCTTTCGGTTTCTACACCACATCGTACCGGAACGCTAAATCGCTTGGCGGTACGCCTTTATCGGTAGGGTGGTAACTAACCACGGCCAAAGCCGTGCCAGCCAGACCTGGACCAATTAAGAAAACCTTAATCGGCCCAGCTGGGGATCGAACCCATTACCTCCGTCTTGTAAATCCACCGCACATACCACTGCGCCACGGAGGCCGTCAAATAGTATTATTTGTGTATTTTTTGTAAGACTTAACACAAATAAGACTTAACACGTATGTTACGCGAGGCAACCATGCAGCGAGTACGTGAGGCAGCCCTTGCCAAAAGTGCAAGATTGCACCCATTGTTCGGCCGCATTCCATTGTATGAGCGTCACCTACTCTTTCACAATATGTAATAATTATGTTAACACTTTTACTCCCAACTTTGGAGTAAACAGGCACTTACTTGTAACTTAGCTGTAGTTTCTAATATTAAATCTAATCATAAGTCAAATTTGGGTTTTCTTTGAAATTCTCGGTGCGACCATACATTTTTGGCGCAGTCGGTAGGATCGCTTAGGGAATTAGGGAACTGAAGTACCTGACCCGGCGATCATCGAATCTACATCGTGGTTAGCCGAGAAGAATCCGGACATAGATTCATCAGAGAAAAACCAAATGTAAGTACTTTGAATCTTTAAAGTATTTGCCATCCTTATTTTTAGTGTTTCCTATCCTTTATTAATTCCGCGTTTAATTATCGATTTTTAATTAATTAAAATTTAATAATTATTTTTAGTTTTACAAGATTTTCCATTCACGGAAACAACGTACTAGGGTTAGAAATAGGAATAGTAGGAATAGTACAATAGACGAGAATAGAAATATAGATATAGACATGTCGAACGATACAGATACTATTTTCAAGTCGCTTAGATTAGTGCCCGAATTTGATGGTAATCCACATGTTCTGACGCGATTTATCAATCTATGTGATCAATTAGTATTAACGCATTTTAAACCGGAGCCTGGTAACGATTTATCCAATCTGGCACTATTTAACGGCATCCTTAATAAAGTAACAGGGCCGGCTGCTAGGCTTATAAACTCCTATGGCGTTCCAGATAACTGGCACGGTATCCGCAATGCACTAATTAATAATTTTGCTGATCAACGCGATGAGACCGCACTTTATAATGATTTATCTCTTCAGTGTCAAGGCAATAGTAGTCCCCAAGAGTTCTATGAAAGATGCCAAGACTTGTTCAGTACAATAATGACCTTTATTAGTCTGCACGAAACCATACCAACTACAGTCGAGGCGAAAAGGGCATTATATTCCAAGTTGACGCTACAAGCCTTCCTACGAGGACTAAAAGACCCACTAGGATCTAGGATTCGTTGTATGCGACCTAATTCTATGGAAAAAGCACTTCAATTCGTACAGGAGGAATTGAACACCCTCTATATTCAACAACGCAATGACGGTGGACCGCATAAGAAAGACTTGACAGACAGACAATTACCACCACCTACTATGAATTTTAGACTTCCTTTTAATCATTTTAACAATATTCCACCAGTAAAATCTTTTAACCCTCCAATGACACCGGGTTATAATAACATGCCTGGACCATCACGTCAGCATGGCATGACGAGCCAAGGTTCGCAAGGCTGGAGACCTGGTCCGAGCCTGGTACCACCACCAAGGGGTACAACACGTACGCAACAAATGTTCCGTGCACCCCCACCTAATTATAAACCGGGAAGTAATGTGTTCAGAATGCCTCCAAGACCTCAGCATCAGACATTCAATTATAACTCCCCGCGTCCTATGAGTGGTGTAACACCTTTTGTCCAGAGACAAATGCCGATGACTGGACACGATTGGAGACAGCATGGCAACCCGCCGCCGTCTAACTATTTCAAATCTCGCGATGTAAATCTCAACGAGCTAGGTTATTTGTACGATTATGATAATGCCTATCCCGAATACGAACCTTATTACTATACATGCGAGCAATACCCTGAATACTATGAAGCCGATTGCGAGTACACTGATAGCATGACAGTAGAGGAAGTAGAGGACCCTTCTTCTACACAGGAGGATTTTCAGAAGCGTCCCAATACAGACAAGCAAAAATAGAAATAAATTTGCAAACGCAAAGACAGCTTATGTATGTTCAGATAAAAGATCCACCTCTTAAAATATTGATCGATACGGGTGCAAATCAATCCTTTATAAGCCCGCAAGCTGTCCAAACTTATTTCTATAATTGGCCTTTAAACTATGAACCATTCGAAGTAACAAATTCAAATTTTACGAGTTCACATAATCATTCTATCACGTTACCTTGTTTTAACGAATACAAGGAACAAGGCGACATGACTTTATTCGTATACGATTTTCATAAATACTTCGATGGGTTACTAGGTTTAGATTTACTAACTGCTTGGGATTCTAACATAGACCTTAAGAATAAAGTACTAACAACGAGAAACGCAAAAATACCTTTACAAATTTACGATTCTCGTAACGTTAACTTGTACGAAGACATAATTCCTGCTCAATCGTCTAAGTTAATGAAATTACCTATTAATATCCCAGATGGAGATGTCTTAGTACAAGATGAAATCATGTGTAACTGCACTATTACCGATTGCGTAACCGCGGTACAGAATAATCGTGGTTGGGTCGAAGTACATAATAATTCCGATAATGACATAATATTTTCTATGGATAGACCAATTGAAGGTGAAATTTTTAACATTGAGAGTAATTATGTACAAAACTCTCCTGAGCGCGTATCCGAAGTTTTATCTAAGCTTAGAACAGACCATCTAAATCCTGAGGAACTTGCTAACCTTCAGGCATTGTGTTCACGTTATGCAGATATATTTTACATAGATGGTGAACCATTAACATTCACCAACAAGATAAAACATCGTATTAAAACGACGGACGAAGTTCCTGTATATACCAAAAGTTATCGTTATCCTTATGTCCACCGACAGGAAATACAGGAACAAATTGCAAAAATGCTAGAACAGAATATTATTCGACCATCCGATTCTGCATGGAGTTCGCCTATCTGGGTCGTGCCCAAAAAGGCAGATGCGTCTGGTAAAACTAAATGGCGAATAGTTGTAGATTTTAGGAAGCTTAACGAAAAAACTATTAACGATAAATATCCGATCCCAAACATAACGGACGTATTAGATAAATTAGGTAAATGTCAGTATTTTACCACTTTAGATTTAGCAAGTGGGTTTCATCAAGTCGAAATGGACCCCTCTGACATCCCGAAAACAGGATTTAATGTTGAAAATGGACACTATGAGTACCTTAGAATGCCAATGGGGCTAAAAAACTCCCCATCCACCTTTCAAAGGGTCATGGATAATGTGCTAAGAGATCTGCAGAATAATATCTGCCTAGTTTACTTAGATGATATCATAGTTTTTAGCACGTCACTACAAGAGATGATGGTTAATCTCGAAAAAGTATTTAATAGATTACGCGAATCCAATTTTAAAATACAGATGGATAAATCTGAATTCTTAAAGTTGGAAACCGATTTCCTAGGACACGTCATATGCAGAGACGGGGTGAAGCCAAATCCTAATAAAATTAAGGCTATTAAGGAATACCCTATTCCTAAAACACCTACCGAAATAAAACGCTTTTTAGGTCTCTTAGGGTATTACAGAAAGTTCATTCCCGATTTCGCACGTATTACGAAACCGCTAACTCAATGCCTTAAAAAGGGTTCTAAAATAACCTTAGACCAAAACTACGTTAAGTGTTTTGAACATTGCAAGACACTTTTGACCAATGACCCGATTCTTCAATACCCAGACTTTACAAGGGAATTTATTTTAACAACTGATGCATCCAATGTTGCTATTGGAGCTGTGTTATCCCAGGGTACTATTGGCTCAGATAAACCTATCGCTTATGCCTCGAGAACTCTGAACTCTAGCGAGCTGAATTACAGCACAATAGAAAAGGAGCTTCTTGCCATCGTATGGGCTACCAAGTATTTCAGACCCTATTTATTTGGTCGGAAATTTAAAATATTAACAGATCATAAACCCTTGCAATGGGTGATGAGTTTAAAAGAGCCAAATTCGAGACTTACAAGATGGCGTTTGAAATTAACTGAATACGACTACGAAGTTGTCTATAAACAGGGCAAATATAACACAAACGCTGATGCTCTATCTCGAATTCAGTTAAATGTCGAAGAAATTAGTTCAATAGTTGTAAACCCTTCCATAAGGTCAGATGACTCCAGAACCCTTACGGCTTCTGAAGGCACTGATGATTCTAGAACCATCACAGTTCATACTGATGCGGAAAACCCCATCTTGGAAGTACCAATCTCAGAGGAACCATTAAATAAGTTCACTAAGCAGATTATCTTTAATATCGTGGGTGATATCAAAGGTAAGACTGTAGTTAGTAAGCCTTTTGATACACATACTAAAACATCTATTCAGTTATCCGAATCTAGCTTAGAGCAAGACGTTATTAATGCGATTAGAGAATATGTACATCCTAAGATAAAGACAGGTTTACTCATCAATCCCTCTGACGCTATGACTAGAATAACAGCTATCATACAAAATAACTTTAAAAGTTCAGCCATGAACTTGGTTCTTGTAAGGAAAGAGTTAGAAAATGTTCCAGAATACCTTAAACAACAGGAGATTATTAACAAGCATCATGATGGTAAAACTAACCATCGCGGTATTAACGAGTGTTTTCTAGCCTTGTCACGTAGATACTACTGGCCTAAAATGAGAGAGCATATCACTAAATTTATTAGTGGTTGTACTATCTGTGGACAGGCAAAGTATGATCGAAATCCCATAAAACAACAATTTCGAATCGTACCACCACCCGGTAAACCATTTGAGTTAATTCACATGGATATACTAACTATACAGGGTGATAAATTCTTAACCATAGTAGACGCGTTTTCAAAATATGCTCAAGCGTATTACTTACGCGATGGAACAGCTGTTAGCGTTATTCAAGCATTTCTTATCTATTGCACACATCATTCGTTACCTATCACTATAGTGACTGACAACGGACCCGAATTTGTAAATCAACTTTTAACAGAATTTGTTAAGTTTCATAAAGTTCAGCATCATAGAGTAGCACCGCACACACCTAACGAAAACGGTATCGTTGAGAGATTTCATTCAACTCTACTAGAATATTTACGCATACTAAAACTTGAACATAAGAGCGAAGCAACTACTAACCTCATACCCTACGCACTTCTAGCATATAATAATTCTATACACAGCTTTACTAAGTGTAAACCAATAGAAATTATTACTGGTCACTTTGACCCACGAGATCCATTTGATATTGACCTTTCATCTCATCTTTTACAGCAATACATGACAGATCATAAATATAAAATGACTAAAGTCTATAACTTAATTCATGAATCATGTACCTCACAACGAGCAGATATGACTAATAAGCTCAATAGTAATCGCGAAACAGAAGTAGAGTACTCCCCTGAGCAACAGGTTTACATTAAAAACCCCATTGCTCCTAGACAAAAATTGGCCCCACGCTATACGCGTGACGAAATCACTGCCAATTTACCGATACACATTTACACTAAGAAAAGCCGAGGACCCGTTGCTAAGTCCCGTCTTAAAAGAGTGCTTAAAAATAATCGTTAAATATGCACATTTAGCACAAACATTCTTAATAATCGACGACAACGTCGATGCGATTTCGCAAGAGATACTTAGATTGCAAAATGTGTTAGCCTTTATTAAAGTGTCGACTTTACATCATTCAATTATTCAGAGAAAATCGCTTAATAATATATTCAGCAAGTTGCGAAGTTTGTATAACAGCGACAATATAATTGAGGTTGATATGAGAGAATATTATGAAATAATTAGAGTAGGTTATTATTATAAAGATAATGAAATTATTATAGTTCTTAAATTCCCAATAGTTCTTCCTCAAATATATACCTTGTTTAGATTATCTATGATTCCTAATAAGTTCAATGAAATCCTTATATCTCCTTCCCCATTCCTGGCAATATACGACCAAGAATTCAGGTACATAGAGGCTGAATGCCCGAAGACCAGCAAGTGGTACATCTGCAACGAGAACAGCGGAATGCAGAACCGAGATACTGAAGATTGCATCCATCAACTCATCACTGAGCAACAGAAGCTAACAACGTGCAAAGCGGCTCGAGTAACTATTCATCGCCCAGCTTATGACGAGCTCGACGAGAAACACTATACTATGCACTTTCCCACACCCTCTAAAGTGCGTGTATCCTGCGGACAGGATCTCTTCAAAGAATTAAAAGGAAGCTACCTTGCAACTATTCCGAAGAGTTGCTCTATTACTACATCAGACTTCGTCATCTCAAATATGAACGATCACATTGAAGGCCAAGTACTAAAGATTATGGATATAACTTCAGAGGAATCACCGCAGCTGCAATCACCAACTTCAATAGAGTTAAATACCATCAACCTTAATCATCTACATGAGATCAACACAAAAGTTTCTGCGCAGCATTCGATAAATATAAAGTTAGAAGCAACCGAAAGCAGTATATACCACACAACCATACCACTATATCTCATAATCGTGGGAATTGGTGTGTCCTTTATTGCGTTCCTGATTTATAAGAAATACTGGCGTATCCAAGAATCTATTAAAGAAGCACCAACGGAAATTGTAGTCCCTGAAGTCAGAACAAGGTTTGCCCCTGATCAACCCCCAGCTTCCTTCACATCAAAGGTGTTCAGGCGCTGTTCTACGGGGGGAGGTGTTACGCGAGGCAACCATGCAGCGAGTACGTGAGGCAGCCCTTGCCAAAAGTGCAAGATTGCACCCATTGTTCGGCCGCATTCCATTGTATGAGCGTCACCTACTCTTTCACAATATGTAATAATTATGTTAACACTTTTACTCCCAACTTTGGAGTAAACAGGCACTTACTTGTAACTTAGCTGTAGTTTCTAATATTAAATCTAATCATAAGTCAAATTTGGGTTTTCTTTGAAATTCTCGGTGCGACCATACATTTTTCGTAGGACTCAAGTGGGGACTTGCATGCTAGAGTTAGGAACTGTTTATTGATAATGGTTTTTAGTTACCTTAAGGGCCACGTAGCAAGAATGAGTGACGATAGATGAACTTCTCGGCTGACGGCATGGACAGAGCATTTAGGTGCTAGAAAAAGAGGAAGACCTAGAAGTAGATGGGCAGACGACATTGAAAGGACGGCTGGAAAACAATGGAGAAAAAAAGTCACAGAGAGACTACTGGTCGTCTCTGGAGGTGGCCTTCACCTTCACAAAAAATTGTAATTTTTGTTGTTTTTGTAACAAAATTAAAATTTTATTAACTTAGTTCACTATGTAAAATCTATGCGAAATAAAAGGCTTTTTATTTTATTTTATTTATTTATTAAGGCTTGGTCAATCAATTACTATAACCATAAAAACCTCTCAAATGAAGGTGACTATGAACTGAAGCATGGGTCTTTTAATAGTCCATAGAATGTAACTGGAACTGAGGCATAAAATATGAAAGCAATAATATCGGCGTCCATTTTTATTCTCACCGTTATAACCGCCATTCGAACTGGACGCGCCTACGTCTTTACGGCTTCATATCGCGCTTTAGTGTCGTTTTATTGACACCGTGCGTGGATGTACGAGTTGTTTTAACCTTTTCTTGACACTAAGGGACAACGCTCATTATACTACGGACACGGACCGGCGTATCGACTCGCTGTCCACTCGGAAACGCCGCGATTACGGCGCGGTCACATGGCGTCAGTCTAGATGTGATACCTCGTAACTAACAATTTTTGGTAAAAATTGATTCTGATGCAGAAAGCTTCAAACAGCTTTTCCGGTGGTAGCCCGTAAATATCTACGTACGTACATTAAAAACGTTTTTGATCGCATAAAACGACTTTTAGTAATACCTAAAAGATATTTCTTGTCTCTCCTGTAAAGTTCGTCAGTTTGCACGTACGAGCTATCACATCTAGACCAACGATGGTGTAGTCTGAGAGCTGATGGATATTTTTGGGTAGGTTTGTTGTAAACCTGTCCTGTATCAATGCTATTCTAACACAGAACTGGAGACTGGCTGGAGAGTAATAGGTTTTTTTTGGCGTTTATAAGTAACCATATCTCGAGGTGTTTACGTTACGTATCCTATTAGCAGTGGCGTGCATAAGGTTGTCGATCAGGGTATGCACTTGTAAGAAAAATTAACCAAACTGGGAAAATCTTCATTTAATAAGCATTAAGAAAACAACTCTTAGGGTATGCAGTACTTTAATGTATGTATGAAGTGCACGCCACTGCCTATTAGCATACTCGAAGAATGTAGTTTCATACAAAGTCGAGTCGGCTCGACGCGATATGGAGCCGGTCCGTGTCCGCGGCGATATTATGAGTTTTGACCTTAAGGTACCTAGTGATCTCGCGACCACTACCACGACCAGTGGTGTGGATTAGGTTAACTAAAGAAACCATAACACGACTGGTCGTTACGACCAAGCTACTTATAGTTATAAACGTTTGTGCACTATAGACAAGGGGCAAACCACCAAAAATCAAACTAGATCCATAAATAAAGGCTCAATAGCTGCACAATAGAGGTGGTTCGATCCCCGCCGCGTCGGTACCCACTCCTAATGGGAAAATTGTACATATTTAAAAAAGATATAGCAAATATTCTTTAAAAAAAAAGTTAAGGGTAAAAAAGAGTACCTAAGAGGGTTTAGAGTTTTTTTTTAATTGAAACCAAAATATTTGTTATTTATTTATTTGCAACTAACAGCGTTTAACAAAATATGTACAGAAAATATATAACAAACAATAATAAGGCCACATACAGATACAAAGAAAGTTACAATATAAAGTACTGTATAACAAGTGAAAACAAAAATATTTTTTAAAAGAAATTATAGTAAATAAAAAAAATATTAATAAGTTAATCAGATATTTAAGAAAAATAGTACCTATAAAATTTATTAAAAAATTCACAAGTTGTATGTAACAGAATGAGCGTGAGAGTGTGTGTGTGTGAGTCGATGGATGTGTGAACGCGTGTCTATGAGCATGAAGTCAGCCATTGACGGTCAATTATTCTCACGTTTCTGCAGCGCAAACGGCGGCGAAGACGTTTCATAAGTCGAGCCGTCATGCACGCAGCGACCAATACACGATCAGTTATAGTCGTGGGTGCTGAAGAAACGTTAGAATAATTGACCGTCAATGGCTGACTTGAGAAAGAGAATGGACAATAATGCACAATACACCTGTTTACGCATAATGTTTTTTTTTATAGCAATAATGATTCAAACAGACTATCCTTCTTATATTTACATTTCATATTCTTTGCCAAGCAAAGAAAAACATTTTTTAACAATAGATTTCTTCAATTCAGACAGATGCACTTTGCACAGCAAATCTTGCATTCTTCTGCTATCTTGATTCATCGCACCGTTCCAGTAACTCGCATTATTTGCTAAGCACTCGAGCTTAACACTTTACAAGTCATGTTCCGAACTGAAAATCGAAAAACTACATCGCTGGACGAATTGGATTTAATAAAATAGTGAATAAAAGTCACTTTTGTATATTTTTGTACAGCAGTACAATGATATATTTTATATTAATGCATCAAATCTGAGGCGGACAAATGTACTTTTTTTTATTCTTTACCATCAGTTGAGATTGTAGTCAAAGGCTACAACCTCAACTGTAAAAGGGGAGTGTTATATATCTGTCAAAGGCGCCTTTAACCCTACACACATCGTTCACAAGTGCGTAACTTCAGTCAAGGTCACTCTCTGCCATTCTAGGGTCTTATTTTGGAAACAGTTTGATTTTTTAATTAAGTTGTGACTCATAACCCTTGTTCGACATTAGTCTTGTTATTTTTGTAATCACTTTTGAGTCTGCTAAAATAAGTTTTCTCAAACATCGTCAAAGTTCTCAAGTAACAAAGAACAACAGTAGCAATCCTTTCACGTTATGCCGTAAAGGAAAAGAAGACATAAAGGTTAGTGGTGTAATAGTTTAGCCATCTCTACTGGGTGCCATTTTGAGATTGGTTATTTATGAGGCGGGGTGTACCTCATAAATAAATCCATACGCTATGCCGGACTGTACTGTGGCTATGCGTTACCTATACGTTAGCTATACGGTGTGTGTATACTCATCCATATTTAGATGTAAACTAAAATTATAAAGATGTTAGTTTTTCATTTGTTTTTTAGGAACAGACTCTGAAACTACTGATTTTAAAAATTCTTTGATCAATTAAAAGTTACATTATTAGCTAGTAACGTTGACTATAATATGTATTTTACAATGCGGATGAGACCACGGGCGTCTGCTAGTACATTATAAATGCTAATGTGACTTTATTTGTTACCTTTTCAAGGCTAATTTTCGAATATAAAAAAAATCACCAATTAGAAGCTACAATAATACAGTAATAAAGGCTATTCCGAGAAACAGGTTCTATTATTAGAATAGGTAACACTTAACTAGATAAGTATAGTTGCCTCGATTGGTTACAGAAGGGCTGGCTCCTAGACCAATGACTTATAGACCCGTAACACCTAACAATTTTTAACGGCAAACATAAGCCATTTCTGTGACAATGTGAGCGTAAGAACTAAGCTAAATACACTCGCCGACACGCACACAAGCGTATTTATCGTAGCGTAGTGATGCATCAAGGGCTCCTATTTCGGAGCACATAAAACGGCTAACGAATCCTGCGACTACCGACTACACACTATATATGTATAACAAAAATCTATTTTTGGCTCCTTTTTGCGCAATCCTGCGACTACACACTATCGTACGTATAATAAATTTCTGGCTCATTTTTTGCGCAAAGGATCAGCCTGGCTGTTCAACGCGGAAATGCAAGCAGTATTTTTGCCTACATTCCACGTGGGCATAATTTGTGCCGTTATTATAATCTTTTTAACATAAAAATGGGTCCGACTTTAAAGACGTATTCCAGTTATTTTGATTTTAACACAAAATTACTAAACCGATTTTTATGAAAATGAAATGGGAGTAACTCTTTCAAGCAAAAAAGGATTTTCAAAATTCCTCCTTTTTGAAGTCTGTTGAAAATAAGTTATCATAAGCTTCCTATTGCATTCTTTCTCAATACTCAATACAAAAAAGAGATGAAACTTGAAAATGTTTTCAAAATCAATCTTATACAATAACAAAGAACTAGGAATACAGTTTCATAGACAGTACAAAGAGTGTGGTCTGAAAGACCGCACAAAGCTCCTCGACAAACTTGCCGAGTCAGATAATCACTAAAAACCGGCACGAAAGTAAAGTTAAAAAGTCCAGCGACGTGTCGGGCCTCGCAAACACCTCCACTTGAACTATCTCTTTCAACGAGACTCGCCTCGCACAAATAAAGTAGCTAAGTTAAGGCTCGCGACACGTAGATGCCAGATAAAGTGGATATGGCATTATTCATATTATCTACTAGCAGATCCTCGCGGTTTCACTCGAGTGGTTTCCATTCCCGTTAAAATAAGGGGATCAGTGCCTATAGCACTCAGGGATAGTGTAGCTTCAAAAAGTAAAAGAATTTTTCAAATCGGATCCAAACAAAAAATCAGATTAATAGTTCCCGTTCCTGTTAGAATACGGGGATAAAATATAGCCTATGACACTCACAAATAACGTAGCTTTCTATAGTGGTAAAATAATTTTCAAAATCGGTTCAGTAGATTCAGAGTATAAATCCATACATATCCATAAGTATAAATATAAACACATACACACATACCCTTGGTACCCTTGGTCTCGTTGATCTAACGCAGTAGCAGCAATACCAAACTACCCCTGATTTTACATTCCTTTTAGGGTTCCGACGTTCAAGTACAAAAACGGAACCGTTATAGGATCACACGGGTGTCCATCTGTTCGTTTGTCGTTTTTTCCCCAAAACTCTCCTTGAAAGTACGAAATTACACGAAATTTCGTACTTGTAGGGGCAGAATATGCAAATTCCGATGTGTTATTTACTCGTAACGAGCTTAGTTAATGATCCCGACTATAATTTATTGTTAGTCACAAATAAATTTATATAGTTTTTAAGTTACTAAAAATAATTGAAAATAGCATTTCCCACTTATCGCTGAAAGTACGATCATATTTACATAAATACAGGAATCACCTTATTTACATACAGATAACAGATACAGGAAAACCTATAAAAAGTTAATTTAGCTTTCAACTGCCGCATCCACACACCTTTGCAAACTTTTCGCACTTCCGATAAATTTCCCCATCAGTATGCGCGACGCAACCCTCAAATGCCGGACCGACTTGCAATACTTATAGCAGTTTAGTGTTAGCCCCGAGTATTGTATTACTGGGGGTATTATGTGCCGGGGTCCATACGTGACCCTACGGCTTTTGAATTTTCAATTAGATTGTCCGGCTACCTGTTATTGGACAAGGTAGTCGTTTTGGACCCTAATCACTTGATAAAACGATTTTGTTAACATACGTACATTGTCGTGGAAATGTGTGAAAATACAACGCAACATTTTTTTTTATAACGATGAATGAATGAATACCAAAAATAAAAAAAAATACAAGCGAGATAACTTAAAAAGTAATGTACAATTGGATATCGCTAATGAGCGATGTCTTCCAGGCAACCAATTAAAATAGAGAGAATAAATACAAGGAATATTGATAATAGTAATATAATATAAATATAATAATAATAATATAATACTAAAAAACACGAAAACATAAAATTAAAGTTACCAAACGACAAAATTATATGTAAGGTGCTGACAGACTAGAGCATTCACTTGTAACAGAACATCGAGCATTCGTCGTTTTTTATATTTATCTAACTGTACAACTAGCCGAGCCAAGCATAGAGCCAAATATTGCTATGAACATCTAGAGAATTCTAGCGAACGATCAATTCGATCAAGCAAATCTGCTCGCTAGAATGCTAGCCATAACGCTCGATAGAATGCTCGCTAAAATATTCTCTTATTTTTCTGTGTGTATTTACAGCGGACGATGGAACGAGCTACTAGGAGTATCTCTGCGTGATCGAATCAGAAATGAGGAGATCCGCAGAAGAACCAAAGTCCGACATAGCTCAACGAGTTGCTAAGCTGAAGTGGCAATGGGCGGGGCACATAGTTCGAAGAGCCGATGGACGTTGGGATCCCAAAGTGCTGGAATGGAATCCCCGCACTAGTAAGCGCAGTGTTGTCCGACCCCCCACCAGGTGGACTGACGACATCAAGCGAGTCGCAGGGATTCGCTGGATGCAGGTGGCTCAGTATCGTGATATGTGGAAGTCCCTACAAAAGGCCTATGTCTGCAGTGGACATCCATCGGCTGATATGATGATGATGATGATTTTTCTGTGCTGTAACATTCGCACGAATGTTACAACAAGTGAATGCTCAAGTCTATCAGCACCTTAATCAGTTTTTTGATCAAAATGAAATTTTAAAAAAATATTTTTAATTTACCAAACCTCACAAAGTACGGTTAGTAATGAACCACGAGCAACTGCATCGCCCCAGGCAGTAGCCAAGTTTCCATAATAAAAGGAACAGCGTAACCACGTTAGTTTATTAGTCGGGGCAACAAGGCTATTAGCTAATATAATTTAGCCGGGATCACATGCCGACCGCGGGCGGAGCAATCAAATATTTGCGCGCCCCGGGCGGTTCCACATTCCCTATTTACCGAGCTAACAGATACACAGACAGCATACTCTGTAAGGATTAACTATATTAAATATCAAGCACTAGTAGCTTGACGCTTGCATTTAAGACTATGGGGGATATGGGAGGACTATGCCCTTGTAGCGAAACCTTTAAATAAATAAACATTTTTTTTTTATTTTTCACAAGTTAGCCCTTGACTACATTGTCACCTGATGGTAAGTGATGATGCAGTCTAAGATGGAAGCGGGCTAACTTGTTAGGAGAAGGATGAAAATCCACACTCCTTTTCGATTTCTACACGACATCGTACCGGAACGCCTAATCGCTTGGCGGTACGTCTTTGTCGGTAGGGTGGTAACTAGCCACGGCCGAAGCCTCCCACCAGCCAGACCTGGACCAATTAAGAAAAACTCAATCAGCCCAGCCGGGGATCGAACCCAGGACCTCCGTTTTGTAAATCCAGCACGCATACCACTGCGCCACGGAGGCCGTCATAATTGAACATTACACACATCACTACTTATCCCTAAACTTAGATCGATAGGTTCTTCACAGAATTTTACGTGACACTAAAAAAACTTATAGTTTTCCTACTACATACATGACTATGTGTTGAATTAGAAATGAGGAGATTCGCAGAAGAACTAAAGTCACCGACATAGCTCAACGTGTCGCGAAGCTGATGTAGCAACAGGCGGGGCACATAGTTCGAAGAGCCGATGGCCGTTAGGGTCCCAAGGTACTGGAATGGCGACCCCGCACTAGAAAGCGCAGTGTTGGTCGATCCCCAACCAGGTGGACTGACGACATCAAGCGAGAAGCAGGTATTCGCTGGATGCAGGCTCAGTGTCGTGATGTTTGGAAGTCCCTACAAAAGGCCTATGTCCTGCAGTGGACGTCCATCGGCTGACATGATGATGATGATGACTATGTGTCACGGGGCATTTTACTCTACAGCAGCTCTTCGGCTTCCCTACTATTTATGATATCCACCGTAAGCACCGGATGATAATTGTAATTTGTATCATAGTATGTGGATGACATTTTGACAATTGATTTGTTTTTTTATTTTGATGGGTTAATAATAAAGACCAAAATGGTGAATAGGCCAGCTGAACACTCTCTTAAATATTAATAATAGACCATCTATTATATTTCTCAGCTTCACTCGACCCGATTTTATATTAACATATTGTAGTATACTCCTATGCTACAGCCAATGACACAGTTTTTTAAAGTTAATAGGAATTTTTCAAAAATATCACCATGGCAACCCAAACACCACCCCCGCGCGGCCATAGGTCGCCATCTTCATTCTGTGTTTCTGTGTTCAAAGCCTAGACACGCTAATTCAAATAAAAATAATTTTAATCGTGGAAATCTTAGAATTTATAAAATTTAAATAAAATTATTTAGTTAGTCATGCCAAAAGGCAAACGTAAACGTAAAAGTAATGAAAAATATGCAGATATTAGGAAAAAATTACGGAAAATCGAGGCAAGACTCGATAGGTCAACGCGGCGTCGAACCATATCTTCAGGGGCGATGATGTTAGAAGAAAAACATCATTATTCAGGGAGTAAGTCGTCAGGTCAGTTCAACATCTTGTATAATATAATATACCCACATTTTCTTGTAAGAAAACGATTTGCTATCATAATTTAATTTCATACGTAATATGATGACATTTAGTGATGCGGGATGCCATCTGGGCTATCCCTGTCACAAAACCTTTTTTCACTTAGCCCAACTGGGGCTAGGTCCATTCTCAAAGATCATATTAATTTATGATTCTTGTTACATTTTTATAATGTAAATTAGTGATGCGGGACGCCAACTGGGCTATCCCTGTCGCAAAACCTTTTTTTCACTTAGCCCAACTGGGGTTAAGTCCATTCTCAAAGATCATATTTATGATTCTTGTTACATTTTTACAATGTAAATTAGTGATGCGGGACGCCAACTGGGCTATCCCTGTCGCAAAACCTTTTTTCACTTAGCCCAACTGGGGCTAGGTCCATTCTCAAAGATCATATTAATTTATGATTCTTGTTACATTTTTATAATGTAAATTAGTGATGCGGGACGCCAACTGGGCTATCCCTGTCGCAAAACCTTTTTTCCACTTAGCCCAATTGGGGTTAAGTCCATTCTCAAAGATCATATTTATGATTCTTGTTACATTTTTACAATGTAAATTAGTGATGCGGGACGCCAACTGGGCTATCCCTGTCGCAAAATCTTTTTTCACTTAGCCCAACTGGGGCTAGGTCCATTCTCAAAGATCATATTAATTTATGATTCTTGTTACATTTTTATAATGTAAATTAGTGATGCGGGACGCCAACTGGGCTATCCCTGTCGCAAAATCTTTTTTCACTTAGCCCAACTGGGGCTAGGTCCATTCTCAAAGATCATATTAATTTATGATTCTTGTTACATTTTTATAATGTAAATTAGTGATGCGGGACGCCAACTGGGCTATCCCTGTCGCAAAACCTTTTTTCACTTAGCCCAACTGGGGCTAAGTTCATTCTCAAAGATCATATTTATGATTCTTGTTACATTTTTACAATGTAAATTAGTGATGCGGGACGCCAACTGGGCTATCCCTGTCGCAAAACCTTTTTTTCATTTAGCCCAACTGGGGCTAAGTCCATTTTCAAAGATCATATTTACGATTCTTGTTACATTTTTATAATGTAAATTAGTGCGGGACGCCATCTGGGCTAAAAAATGCTGGTCACGTAAAAAACACTTATTAGGCATTCTTATACTTCTTGTTACCACAAAAAAAAAAAAAAAAACTGATAATGGTATGGCATTGATAAACATTTCGGTTTTAATCGCTTATATGGCTTCACTCCTTGACCAGCCTGACGAATATAAATCAAACCCTAGCATGCAGAATATGCCTGTGGCTTCTACCACAAATCTTTCAGCGATCCCTATTTGACCACCTCGAACAGTACTCCGAGCCCAAGCTCAGCGGGTAATCAATCTTGCGCCCTGAGCCCGACACCAGCCACTGCAATCGTGCTAGTCTCAAGTGATGCACCGGCAGAGTCCCAGGAGCCAGAGATCGATGAAGAGATGCTCGCTCTATTGGGTGATTGTATTGTAGACAACAAATTTGGGAAGGCTATCCATAAAGACCTAAAGACCATCATGATGGCTTGAAATACTTAGTAAGGGGCTACAAAAGGAGGTTAAAGATAAGATACTCCAAGAATATTGAATACCCGAAAATTGCGATTTGTTGGTCGCGCCCGTCCTTAACCCTGAGGTTAAGGCAGGCAATGGTCAAGAGGGATTCATCACTAATGACTAAACAGAAACGCCGTTGCGGCTATTAATCAAGCTATTGAATTATCACTAGCTAAGGAAAATCACACAAAAATATTAAAGATGTTTGTTTTTCAGATTTCTTAAGAAGTAATAATAATCCTAATAATAATCGATTAATCTCGAAAACCCTGCCTTGGAAAACGGGGCTGAACTCTGAAACAGAGAAGCCTCGCCGCAGCCAGGGTCATCGTGTAGCGCTGAACAGCTCTCAACAGCGGGGGATATCCGACCAGCCAGCACCGAGAACTTACAAGTACCCGAGACAGTACCTCTAAAATTATTTAGTTAGATTGCAGCGCTATATTAAATGTTGGAGTGATATTACAGATGATCCCATCATTTCATCGTGGTTACATGGATATGAAATTCCTTTTACTTCATTTCCAATTCGTATTCGGAATAATACTTCAGACTTTGTTAATCAATCTAATGTCTGTTAGATATAATTGCTATATCTATATCTATATAAATCTGTCAATCTAATGTCTGTTATATATTAATGCAAAATCTAGATGCACGCACACATTAATGGCGAATTTATTTTAAACATATTTTTAGTTCCGAAACCAAATGGCGATAAAAGATTACTTTTGCATAAATAGATTTGTTATCACATTTTTAAAATGGAGGATTATAGAAATATCTCCAAGCTTATTACACACAACTATTATATGGCAAAAATTGATATATGAAGCATGCCTATTTTTTTTTCTAAATCATTAGAAGGACTTGGGACTTACAACTCACAACTTTTTTAGGTTTTATGTTCGATGCGATAGAAATAACTATAAAGTTACCTATTGAAAATAAAAAAAAAAAAGAGATTAAAGAATCATTAATAACATACATTAATCAGAATAAGTGTAAATACTATCAATCTTGAAATGAAAGTAGCTTGCTTTGGTCTGAAAGTTTGTGCTAAAAAGCTTAAATAGTAACGAAGTATTACTGCGAATTGATAATGTTCCTGCTATATCATACATCTGAATGAAATTGCTAGAGAGATGGCAAGATGGCAGTAGTGTGAAACAAGAAATATAACAGTGATTGCCTCGTATACTATAATAGTTTCCCTCGTATGCTAAGGATAATCTTGAAGCCTATTCTATAAGGCATAGGGACATAGGAACTTTGTGAATATGTTTCTTATGTTTCTTTTAAAAATAGTTTATATTTTCGGTAAATCAGAGATAGACCTCTTTGCTTGATGTAATGTATGTGCCACTTCTCGTTACATTTCTCGAAAAACGTTCTCATTGCATGGGCTGTCAATGCCTTTACTGTTTCATGGTTTCATTTATCATTTTATGCATTCCCTCCGTTCTCCTTTATTTTGAAAGTGTTACAAAAAAAAATATGCGATAAAGCAGAAGGCAAAGTATTTGTGCCCTATTGGCCAACTCAAGCGTGGTAACCTATCTTTAAAAAAAAAAAAAAAAAATTACAGTAAAAGATCCTATTTATTTTGGTCCACGTATTAGTTTATTTGAAATTTCTTCTAGGGTTATCCTGGTTGCCGTGACATATTCTGGCAAGCTTTATTAAACAAATCAATGTTACCTAATTCAGTCGACATTATGTGAGCTTCTTTAACTATTAACACGTATCAACGATGGGTGTTTTAAGGAATGGCTGGATTATTGTAAAAAAAAAAAAAAACAAATTAATTATTTAGATCCTATCCTTCTATTCCATTAACATTTCAAAATTGTACCAAATATGGCACAGTTAATAGTTACAAATCAGCTTTATTGTTGTTCATAGGTTTTCAATCTGTTAATGACAGAATGAAACGGTTTATAAAAGGTGTTTTCAGATTAAGACCACAAAGGTCCTAGGTATAATCTGACCTGGCCCATCATCCCAGCATCGTGCTTAATTATTTATCTGATTTTTGGCCTGGGAAAACTTAAAAAAAAAAAAAAAAAAAAAAAAAAAAGAAGTCTTCTACTTTGCTAACCTTGGTCACCGCACTTCGAGTACAAACTTTAGCTCTTATTTAATTAACTAACATGAAAATATTTGAGAATATTGAAATAATTATAAAAATTCCAGATTTGATAAAAACTTCAAATATAAAATAATTTCAACCTTTATTAAAACTACCGTTTTTTCAAACCTGAAATTTGTCCCGCTAAAGATATGAAATCGTATACACAAAAAACTAGATTATTACGCACAAAAAATTAAGACTGCTTGTTTCATAGTATCAAAAATCATCATCAGAATATTTTATCCCAAAGGCTTAGCCATTGGATAAAAGACACAATTCAAAACAGTGGTGAAGATACGTCAATATTCTCTGCACATAGTAGGTACTCGACATGCGATCATTTCAGCAGCTAATAGACTTGGGGTTAATTTTGATATAATTAGGAAGACAGCGGGATGGACTCTGACATCCTCAGTCTTTGCAAAAAATTTATAATCGAGAAGTTATATCCGATCATAAACAATTTGCGTTGTCTATATTATATAACAACAATAATATGAATGGTTCATAATATACTCTGATTGTTATACTCATGTAATCCTAACGAAAATGATTAAGAATTAAAATTCTACATATGTAGTTCACATAACTTTTATTTACTCTGAACATCCTACAATATGTTAATATAAAATCGGGTCGAGTGAAGCTGAGAAATATAATTAAGGATCAAACGAACTTACCTGGAAGTGAAGTTCGATCATAATTATATGATCAGCTTCACTCGACCCGATTTATAAATAAGCACCCTCCCATATGTAGCAAATATTTATTTACTTCCCTACCCATTATGTGAACTAGTCAATATCCCTAACTCTAAACTAAATGAAGATGGCGACCTATGGCCGCGCGGGGGTGGTGTTTGGGTTGCCATGGTGATATTTTTGAAAAATTCCTATTAACTTTAAAAAACTGTGTCATTGGCTGTAGCATAGGAGTATACTACAATATGTTAATATAAAATCGGGTCGAGTGAAGCTGATCATATAATTATGATCGAACTTCACTTCCAGGTAAGTTCGTTTGATCCTTAATTATTGCTCTGTTATTTTATCAATAACTAGCTGACGCCGCGCGGTTTCACCCGCGTGGTTCCTATTCCCGTAGGAATACGGGGATAATACATAACCTAAGCCTTCCTCGATAAATGGGCTATCTAAAACTGAAAGAATTTTTCACATAGGACCAGTAGTTCCTGAGATTAGCGCGTTCAATCAAACAAACAAACTAACAAACAAACTCTTCAGCTTTATAATATTAGTATAGATTTTTAATAAATTTTCTACCCGTTACCCTAGTTATAAACCTTAAACACGCAACTGCCCCTCTCCTATATGGAGGGAGATCTTAAATAGGCTGATAATGAAAATTACTCTTAAAATGCAACGAGGTTATTCAGACTTGTAGCAGATTGTCAATCGTTGTAGCTGGTAGTAAACCATGTTTCGAGTACTAGGCGCCGTAAGAGTACATTTTGAGGGTAGTGCAAACATTAACGAAACTGGTACTGAAGCTCTTTGATAGTTCGAAATACAAATTGTATCCAATTTACAAACTTTCTGTCATACTATTGCTGTGACAATACATAGTATCTTCAGACTCAGTGGTACGAGCATGTAGTAACAGTAGTCGTAACGCGTTACGTTACGAAGCGGTGAAGTTATCACTACAAAAATGACACGAATCGATAGAACTACATTCTGTTTATTAATTCGGTAGAATCCTTACATTTCAATTTCCGGTTCCATTTGTCAGTCACTTTTGAAATTTCAGTTGTCACAAACCTTTTTTTTCTGCTGTTTGTTTCATCAAACCATACTAAAAATCATTCTTAATATGAAAATTGATTTCACCTAAATTTATTAAGTATGTTATTTCTATCGAATTTGATATTTTGTAAATTGTGTTACTTATAATTAAGATAATATTAATTTATAATTTAATTGAAACCTAAGCCTGTATAAATTTCATTTTTAGAATCTAAAGAATAAGTTTCGTTTTAGTTGTACTTGTAATCTTTTTTTTATAGGAACTGTTTTACAAATAGAAACACCGGAAACGGAAACAGAAATGTCAGAACTCTACGGAATTAATAAATGGACTATAGGTAGTTAATTGGATCAATAGTATGGTATAAAAATTGTAGAATTGCTCTGAACCATACATTCTTTGAAGAAAGAAGCTAAGAAGCGAAGCGTCAATATTGACCGCTCG
Organism: Bicyclus anynana; assembly: GCF_947172395.1. Taxonomy (NCBI): domain Eukaryota; kingdom Metazoa; phylum Arthropoda; class Insecta; order Lepidoptera; family Nymphalidae; genus Bicyclus; species Bicyclus anynana. Next base: position 9,151,368 of record NC_069105.1, on the reverse strand, counting down.
ATATAAGCTAAGCCTGTCTACCCTCAGTCTCAAAGAACGATACACGTATGCGATGTTTTCAGTCAGCAAATATTTTCAGTCTAGCTGTTCATTTCTATTCTAAAACTATAAAGAACTTGAGACTGCAATAGCCTGATATGCCTCATTTAAGGCTAAAAGTTAGTCTAAGATCCGTGTTAGAAACGTGCTTCACCCATATGTTTAATGTGTGTTTTATATCAAAGTTAAACAGTATTGCGAGAAGGTTGCCTCAAAAACTCATGGGCGAACGTATTATTATAACATATATTATTAATCATCACCATCATTAACAACCCATATTTGGCTCACTGTTGAGCACGAATCTCTTCTCAGAATGAGAGTGGTTAGGCCTTAGTACACCAGGCTGGCCAAATGCGGATTGGAAGAAAATTCTTAGATTTCACGATGTTTTTCCTTCACTGTTTGAGACACGTGATATTTAAGTTCTTAAAATGCAAATAATTTCTTTTTTGCGCAATAAATTTATTATAAATAAATAAATAAACAAATAGTTCTTGTGACTATCATTAATGATAGTTTATAATGGTTAGTAATTGTTTGACTAGGAAAATTTTAGGTGACCTACTCGCGATTTATTTTTAACGTACTTTTGATATAAAACACTTTTCATCATGATGGGTGAGGGTCGTTTCTAATACGGATCCTTTACTATGGTATGGTAGCCTATTAGGGAGTTTGGACCGTAGTGGTTTTGATCTTAGGATTCATGGGTCCAGAACCCAGATCCTCAATTGATCGAATAGACCACGTATTTTTTTTGTAAGCACGTCAGATAGATTATTTAATTGCTAAACACTATCCTCTCCGACTATTTAAACATAACCTATGGGAATTAAAGAATTACAAACTAAAGTAGGTACTGTTAATTGTTTTAAATTATATGATAATTGAAATAAACTCGAAAAATATTTTGTCGCCATTCTGCCAGGAGATTAATAAAAATTGCCTCTAAAGTCTGTACTTTTCAATTCAGATGAAAGCGGAAACAGGAAATTTTAATAATTTATCTATTCTTCCCGTCTATTAAATAATAATTTACAGGTAAATGTAATTTATTCTTCCTCTATTCTTTCTATCACCTAGCAAAACCCATATTCCGCGATGCTCTAGTAAATACACGTTTAGCATCATTGTCTACGTACAGTCATGTAAAAAATGGTATATTTTATTATGAAATTCGATATCCGAGCAATATGACTGGATCCACTATCTCATATAAGTCGACGGATCGCTCGAGGCGAGGATCTTCACCGAATGTTAATATCGACGTCTTTTATTACTCGGCCATTTCGGACGCTCAGCTTTGGAACACCCCTTATAATATTACTAAAAGGAATATGACTCCGTTTCTAAAAGGGTCAGTTAAAATAACGATCGAATAGGTACTTGAAGATGTTCATATTTTTTTATTACTGAGGATTATATGACCTCTGCCTCCGTGGCGCAGTGGTATGCGCCAGTGGACTTACAAGACGGAGGTCCTGGGTGCGATCCCCGGCTGGTAGGAGGCTTTGGCCGTGGCTAAACTAGTGGTTGGCTTGTAAAAATCCGGTCCGGGACTTGCACCTCCAACTTTACAGTTGTGTGCATTTAAAGAAATTAAATATCACGTGTCTCAAACTGTGGAGGAAAAACATCGTGAGGAAACTTGCATACCAGAGAATTCTCTCAATTCTCTGCGTGTGTGAAGTCTGCCAATCCGTATTGGGCCAGCGTTGTGGACTATTGGCCTAACCCCCCTCATTCTGAGAGGAGACTCGAGCTCAGCAGTGAGCCGAATATGGGTTGATAATGATAATGAGTATTTTATGTCTTCTAGCAGACCTCCACGTGAAATTCAGTTTTCACAAATTCCGCGGGAACCATGGATTTTTCCGCGATAAAAAGTATCTTAAGCTGAGCTGTACACCCTTTCTTTTTTAAGGGTTACAGACAGACATGCTGTTTTCAAAGGATACTGTTTGTAACTTTTAAATTTGAATAAATTTATTTTCTTTCTTCTAAATATGTTGCTCGACAACCTTTTCATTGAAGATGCATGGGATCCGCTAGTTTAAAATACTCCAAGACGTTTTCAAGCCCCGAACAAAGTATTCCTTTTGTACGAGTATAATAGTACATTAGGCGATTCGCGTCTCGACCTATTTGTACCCATTTAGGTACGGGTCACGCACAGAGGCTCGCGAGGTCTTCTGTATGTCTTTCTGTTTGTCCTGGGTAATCTCTGGAATGACTGAACCGATTTTAAGTAAACTTTTTTTTTATTCTTTACAAGTTAGCCCTTGACTACAATCTCACCTGTAAGTGATGATGCAGTCTAAGATGGAAGCGGGATAACTTGTTAGGAGGAGGATGAAAATCGACACCCCTTTCGGTTTCTACACGGCATCTTACCGAAACGCTAAATCGCTTGGCGGTACACGTCTTTGCCGGTAGGGTGGTAACTAGCCACGACCGAAGCCTCCCACCAGCCAGACCTGGACAAATTAAGAAAATCTCAATCTGCCCAGCCGGGGAATCGAACCCAGGACTTCCGTCTTGTAAATCCACCGCGCATACCACTGCGCCACGGAGGTCGTCAAAACTCGACTGGACTGGAAGATAGAAGAGGGTATTGAGAAACTTACGAGTATAGGCTAAACTAGATCGACTAGGTCTAAGGGGCTGAACTGAAAACCCGAACTTCACTTATTTACAGTTTGTTTCGTGTAGGATGGTGCGGGTGACAGTTCGTTTCACTTTTGAAAATTAGCCGATATTCACGATAATAGTACGTATTATGAACGTCACCGTACCCATGCTATCTGAAAAACACTTTAGTCGCGGGCGTCTGCTAGTTTAAAATAATCGAACACCTTTTCAAGTCCCGTACAAAATATCCCTTTTGTGTTACAACAGTAAACTGTATTAGGGCGTCGCGACTCGCGTCTCGTATTTGTACCCATTTGGGTACGAGTCACGCGCGGAGGGTCGCTAGGTTCTTTTCAAACCGTTTTATCAGATCTACTTCTATACTATTGAATAAGTACATTGAATACATTCGAAATCAAAGCCTCGGTAGCTCAACGGTATTGAACTCACAGCCGGATAAGGATTCGAACCCCGCTAGGACTATTGTCAGGATACCACAGCGCCACTTGGTCATAAAATAATAGTTGAAGTAATGATTCGATTTATAAAATTAAAGTGGTTATTACGGTATCTGGCATCAGCTTTTTTATTGTCTTGGAACATCGTCAAGTTTATGAGGATGGCTATCTATGTAACACTTTTTTGTTTTTTATACAATAAAAAAAAACACATTAAAAATAAATTAAAAGTGGGATTTATGGAAATATTTAAAATCTAGTTTAGTTACTTATAAGATTTTTCACAAATATTGTCAGATTTATCATGACGATTCATCTATATTAATATTATAAAGAGGTAAAGTTTGTAGCGTTGTCATCTCTGGTTCTACTGAACCGATTGTGAAATTTTTTTACCACTGAAAAGCTACGTTATTTGTGAGTGTCAGAAGCATATTTTATCCCCATATTCTCACGGGAATGGGAAATACGAGGGTGAAATCTCGGGGCGTCGACTAGTATTAAATAAAAACATTTTGAGTTTTGAATTTATTCTAAACGGACCAGCCAACGAATGTTTTGACGACCTCTCTGGCGCAGCTGATAGTTCTGCGAATCTCAACAGATCTTGGGTTCGATTCCCAGCTCGGATCAGTTTTGGATTTTATATTTAATAAATTGACTGAAGTCTGCTCGGTGGTAGGCATCGGTCTTGACTAGTTACCACCCTACCGGCAAAGACGTATCTACATGTAATTTAGCGTACCTGTATGATGCCATGTCAGTCAAAAGTAGGGGTAGCTGAAACTTGTACCTCTTCCAAGTAAGTATACCCGCTAACATCTTAGACTGCATCAAATCAAATTCAAATTTCATTTATTTTAATTAGACTTAGTTTACAAGCACTTTTGAAAACTTAAGTTATGTCATGACTAGCTGAGGCCGCGCGGTTTCGCCCCCGTGGTTCTCGTCCCCATAGGAATACGGGGATAATATATAGCCTATAGCCTTCCTCGATAAATAGGCTATGTAACACAGAAAGAATTTTTCAAATCGGACCAGTAGTTCTTGCAATTAGCGCGTTTAATCAAACAAACAAGCTCTTCAGCTTTATAATATTAGTATAGATTTAATGGTGGTAATTAAAGTCGAAAACTTGAAATTAAAGTTACATCCTCACCTAACATCAGGTGATATCGCAGTACGCCATCTTTTCCAGATTTTAACCACTGCTGTATTGGTAGATACGAGTAGGTTCTTACGGTAGATATACTGGCCTGGTCCGGACTCACGTAATATTGTTTATCAGTTCCGTGGGCCGTGCTTCCGGTTCGTTTAGCGATCAAACAACGATACGTGTTGGTACAATCAATCAACAAATTGGATGTTCCTTGTCCAGTTAACATAATAAAGTTACTCGTACCATTTGAGATTCAATCAACTAGTAATTATTATACAAAAAAATCTAACCAGATCTAATAAACTATAGAAAAAGTTGTATGCAATTCAAATTCCAAGTCAATTTACATTAATTTATAATAAGAATAATAATTACATCAATTTTGTATCATGTGACATGTAATGATATTATGAAAGAATGGAATTCGTATTTTATAGCTGTATACCAAAAATGCAGTTGTTCTAATATACACCCAAGTACAAAAAGCCAGCTATTAGACTGCGCTATGAGTTTTCATGCCTTGCATAAATGCCTTAGTAAAAAAAAAATATTTATAAAATACGTGTAATAACATCCAAAACAGCGTAACTACGAAATTATACATTTTGTGCGTTGATAAATTTTTCATTCGTACCGGCTGATTCCATGAATACACCTTTCTTAGCTTTTATATAGACTAAGGTCGTGTAAAGACCTCCACTCAACACATAACTGTGGTAGTACTTATGTCTTCAACTACGACAAAATCTGGTACAAAGAGTTCTAAACATGTGCGGTATTTTTTATATCTCGGCATCATCATCATCATTATCAACCCATGTTCGGCTCACTGCTGAGCTCGAGTCTCCTCTCAGGATGAGAGGGGTTAGGCCAATAGTCCACCACGCTGGCCCAACGCGGATTGGCAGACTTCACACACGCAGAGAATTAAGAAAATTCTCAGGTATGCAGGTTTTTTCACGATGTTATTCCTTCACCGTTTGAGACACGTGCTATTCCTTAAATAACTTAAGAAATTATATCGTACAAACGCCAAAATAAAAAAAATATTCAACAAAATAAAATGTAATAACATCCAAAACAGCGTAACTACGAAATTACACATTTTGTGCGTTGATAAATTTTTCATTCGCAACGCGGCGGCTTGATTGCGCGCACCCGTTCCGTAGCTTTTATGCTTTTACACCGACTTAACGCAATTTCCAGATTGACTTTTTACGACGGTACAAGAATAAACTTATAAATAAATGAATAAACGGCGGAATAAACGCGAACCGCGCAAGGGCAGATATCAACAACATTTTTATGACATCTGCAATGTTATTTTATAAAAGTTTCCATAAACTTAATGAGATTATAAAATAGAATTAGGGAACATAATGTATTTTTAAAATACATCTTACATCTATACTAATATTATAAAGAGGTAAAATTTTTGGTGTTCTGGGGGTTATCAAGGGGGGTAATCTAAATCTTTTAAACCGATTTTGAAAATTATGTTATCACTAGAAAGCCAAGTAATTTGTGAGAGTCATAGGTTAAGTATATTTCGTGGGAGAAATCGCGGGGCGTTGGTTTTAGTAAATATATGACACCACTTTTATTAATGGAAAATTTACTGAAAATTCAATTTCAAACCCGGTCAGAGGCCGAAGCCTCCCACCAGCCAGACCTTTTTTTTTTTTTTACCCACCACCTCCCATGGCCCTTTCAACCTCTCGGTAATTTGGGCCGAATCGAGGGAGGGCGAACCCATACTTGCTCTTTGCGTGTTCCCGGGACGCCTTCTTGACTCCCTACAAGTTATTTTCTCTTTTCGCTCCTTGTCCCTTGATACTCACTCTCCCCCTTCTGGGGCTGGACGACACCAGCCAGACCTGGACCAATTAAGAAAACCTCAATCGGCTTAGCCAGGGATCGAACCTAGGACCTCCGTCAAGTAAATCCACCGCGCATACCACTGCGCCACGGAGGCCGTCAAAAGGAGGTACAGAACCTTTATAATCGAGACAGTTTCGGGTGACGCTATTTCGGACCTTGTCGAAGGATATCTTCGTCGACCGTAATAAAACCGGATGGGGTGCTCCCAATGATTGTTTTTATCTTATTCGTTGGACATCGATGGTGAGACGCTTGCGGGTTTTCAAAGCTATAAATTTTCTTGGAAATGGTAACATTTACAAACTAACATCCACGATAACAAGTGATCGCTGAAAAAAGGTTTTGCGTTTCATATAAAATGCTGATTCTTGTGTGTGTTGAAGTGGAGTCATGAAGGCTTTTTTAAGAATATTTACTTACCATATATTTTAAATATGACCAGTATACCTACAGGGTGTTGGGAAGTATCTCCCATAACCCTCTTGTCTGTTATGTCATCATCATCATCACAACAGCCTATGGGCGTCCACTGCAGGACATAGGCCTTTTAATGGGACTTCCAAATATCACGCAATTCTAAGCCGCCTGCTCACCCAAAGCCAGCGAATCCCAATGCCCGTTATGTAAACCAACTAAGTACATAAAGAAAGATATTCAGTCTTTTCTATACTGAATAGTATAAAGCTGAAGAGTTTGTTTGATTGAACGCGCTAATCTCAGGAACTACTAGTCCGATTTGAAAATTTCTTTCAGTGTTAGATAGCCAATTTATCGAGGAAGGCTATAGGCTATATATTATCCCCGTATTCTTATGGGAACGGGAACCACGCGCATGAAACCGCGCAGCGTCAGCTCTTAGTTATATAAAGTGGCTTAGTATATCCGAAAGGTAACTACGTAAACAGAAAGCGGCCCAATAGTACATTTTTCAATCAAACCCTTCGCCTAGCATCGGGTGTCAAACGGCTAAAGGTCCAATAAAAACGTGTAAGGTTACGACACGCATTTGTTCTGAACGTTAGGAAGGCTTGCACGTTACGAGGAAATATAAGGGTCGGGGTACTTCACGATATACGGACTACGGATTTATTTATTTAATCAAGAGCAAAATTTTGCTAAACATATTATTTTTATTATCACCATAATCAACCATTTTAATGGCCCAAATGGGCCAGATTAGATTTAGAGTTTTAACCCACCACGCTGTTGTAATGTAAATTGTATGGAAATGAAAATAAAAATGAATTAAATTTTAAAAACCTTTATCTCAGGATCCTCGCTCTTTATACTTTTACTACTAAACTACTGTTTTAACAATCATAGTATAGAAGTTAACTCGTAAGAATTTAAGATTAGCATATGAATATGTATGTATATTTGTGTGTCTTTTTGTATGTATGCGTGACACATACAAAAACTGACACATGGTAAAGACTGTATAATCTAGAAAGTTCGTTGATAACACTCCCTTGATATGCAGGCGACAGGAGGAAAGTCTGCGTGGGTGTGAAATCGTGCGTGCGGGTAAGTGAGGTGCATCAGTCGTCAGTTTTTCATTCATCGCTACACGCCCCTCGGCCAACCCCATCGGGAATGTTACGAACGAAGGTGCCAAGCTATAACAAGCAATCAACCCAATAAAAAATATGCTTAGTTTCAACTTAGGTCTATAGCAGTTAAACAATTCGCAGTATGCACGAAGTCAAATCTTAAGTCTGATGTCAAACAGGTCACAAGGATCATAAATCATTTTCTGTTCATGTATTGGTGAACAGATAGCCAATACGAGAAATTGGATTGTGCATATCTTCACAGACGAGCTGGAGTATTGTATTGTTAGAGTTCCCAATTCTTTTCCAAAAAGATGCTATACGAGCCCTAACACTACAATAGAAGTCGGGCCCTCGCTTCGGCAAACATGGTGGAAGCACTGCAATACCGTGGGAGACCCATAATAATTCGGAACGCGTTGTTGTACTATACACGTATTGCAGTGTGTGTTCTAATGAAGAAGCAAATAATACAGGGTTAGGCTAATCATTAGAAAAACGCGGAAGTTAGTACCTACGTAATATCATCACTAATACAGAGTCAGGCATTAAACATTAGCAAATATAAGATAAGTATTCGCAAAATCTGAAATTTTCGCGCACAACCTAATGTTATTAGATGTACCAAAGACGTAGAACGGCTTACATGAGGGTATTATTAAATTGGCAATGCCTGCAGACATTTGCAGCTCTATTCAAAATGGAGGGAAAAATATAGCGGAATTACGAGTCCGCACTGGATTCGCGGCCCCTACTATTGTAATTTTGGGAGGAATATTACAGAAATTGTTTACTTCTGATATTTTCAATTATATAAATCAATAGTAAAAATATCAGTATCAACCATTTTAATGGCGTTCTACAATAACAGTAATATATTCTCTACTCAAAAATGATTTTTTTTATTAAAAGTTACTAAGAAAAAAGAAAAGCTCTGTACGTATCAGCCCAAAGCCCAAAGATTCGAACCCAGGATCTAATAACACTTAACAGTTTAATAAGCGTTTCATCATTATCAACCCATATTCGGCTCACTACTGAGCTCCTCTCAGAATGAGAGGAGTTAGTCCAATAATCCACCACGCTGGCCCAATGCGGATTAGCAGACTTCACACACGCAGAGAATTAAGAAAACTCTCTGGTATGCAGGTTTCCTCACGTTTCTTTCACCATTTGAGACACGTGATATTTAATTTCTTAAAATGCACACAACTGAACGAAACGCAACTTGCGTTTAAAAATATGCGCAAAAATTTGCGATTAACTTTCCTCAATACACATTGTTATACCATAGTAGGGGTACAAAATGTTATTACGTAATTCATCCGTGTAATTTGTATAAATATAAAGAAATACGAAAAAGTTGAGTGTTTTGTAAGATTTTACGCAGTTGTTTTAAAACCCGAACCTTTTTTCTTTATTTTATTTTATGACGCCAGCATTATAATAGTACGTTTACTCATTATAAAAAAAAAATGCTTTAAATGTTCTTAATCCTTATATGCCCAGTGAGTCGTTATTGTCCTGAAAATCGAGTTTTGGGGACAGAGCAATTACGACAGTCAGAACAGTAATTTAGGACGCCTAGAGACATCTATCGAATAATCATAGTGTGATATACCAAAAAAACGCTTTAAATATTCTTAATAACAATCTTGCAGCTTAATATTACGGTATTTTTGTTTTTTTTTGTAAGTTGCCGTATCATAAAAAAATATTACTTTAACTAAAAACATATTCATATCACTTCTTTGCTTCGTTAGCGTTCTTATCGTTAGGAAGAAGTCATGGAAGAATGTGTGTACTAACGGGGTATAATGTGCTTAAAAACATACACACAATGAAACATAGAATGTCTCCTTTTTGGAAGTCAGTTAAATACATGCATCGACTTCACAACCCGTAAAGTTGTAAAAGGCTTAAAAAGTTACAACTGCACTTGTTTTACGAAAATTTTACAGCACATTCGCAATACGCTTTCACTTTGCGGCGTCTCATTTGAAGTTTCATATTTACTTATTTATAACATTATTCTTGCTGACATAAAAATTTAATCTGCAAATTGCGCTAAGGCGCAGTAAACGCCGGGAAGGGAAAAAGCTATCAAGCGCTCGAGTTGTGAATAAAATATTTATCAGTGCTCAAAATGTTATATCTAGGAGTTGTACCACTTCTATATTACAGTCTTGAAACTTCAGTCGCAAGAAGTGCTAGAAGTTTACCATGTGAATCATCATAATAATCTTCATCATCATCATCATCATCATCATCATCACCATCTGTTATCGCCGCGTTGCAACGACTTGCGGTACGGACGGATTCAGTGTGCTCGTGGCGTTCGAGCCGTCCACATCTCTTGTTGTGTAATTCTTTATGGGTTACTTGGGATAGGCGGGGAGAGTGACTTGAGTGGAAATGGGGAGTGTTTATTAACAGTCAAAGGATCCTTTAACCCTACTCACAACGTTCACAAGTGCGTGACTTCACTCAAGGTCATTCTCTGCCATTCTAGAGTCTTATTTTGGTTACAGTTTGATTTGTTAATTAAGTTCTCCTGACAAATGTTGTGAATGATAACCTTTGTTCGAAATTAGTTTTCTTATTTTTGTAATCAGTTCGGAGTTTGCTAAATCATCATCATCATAATCATCACAATCATTATCATCATAAAGTCAAAAGTTCATTTATTTCAATTAGGCTTAGTTTACTACCACTTTCGAAACGTCAGGTATCTAATAATAATATTATTAGCTAATGGTGATAATAATTGGTCGAAAACTTAAAATTAAAGTTACGAGAAGGGCCCACGACAAACTCATAAATATTATCAGCCGAATACCACTGCTGGATGTAGGCGGCCTCCTGTATGGATCCAAACACCAAGTAATATCTCACAGATGGCGCAGTGGTATGCGCGGTGGACTTACAAGACGGAGGTGCTGGATTCGATCCCCGGCTGGGCCGATTGAGGTTTTATTATTTAGTCCAGGTCTGGCTGGTGGGAGGCTTCGGCCGTGGCCACTTACCACCCGATCAGCAAAGACGTACCGCCAAGTGATTTATCGTTCAAATTATTACACATAGTGCATACCCCAGTTAAAAAACTTGTGCACGTCACTGACTCGTAGCTATTAGTTTTACTCAATACTCGTATCTACATGCTAAAATTGAGTTTCGAATAATATGACAAGAAATGTAGAAAATGATGCTTCTAAAGTATGCCAGGTAGAACTAAGGGACTAATTACTTATATTCAACTATATTCAGTTTCTATACAAAACTTAGTTTTCTATGGAGATGTAAGCATAATATCTGTTCTGCTTCCTACCATAAATAATAATTACAATAATTTATCTCAGTATACCCACATAATCGAGAACTACCTTACGTTACGATTGAACTCAAAAACTACTCGACCTATTTTGAAAATTTTTACACCATCAGAAAGTTACATCTTCATCGAGTGACATAGGCTAAATTTTATGCGCGACTTCGTCCGCTTGGAATTTAGTTTTTCATAAATCCCGCGGGAAACATGAATTTTTCCGGGATGAAAAGTTGCCTAAGTGTTAATCCAAGGCAAAATCTATTTTCATTCCAAATTTCAGCCAAATCGCTTCAGTAGACGCGACGAAGAGGAGGAACAAACTTACACACACACTTACACACAAACTTTCACCTTTATATTAGTGTGATTCTCATGGGAACGGAAATTACGCGTGCTAACCCCTAAGGCATCTGTCTGCTAATTTATCTATACTAATATTATAAAGCTGAAGAGTTTGTTTGATTGTTTGAACGCGCTATTCTCAGGAACTAATGGTCCGATTAAAAAAAATCTTTCAGTGTTAGCTAGCCAATTTATTGAGAAAGGCTATATTTTATCTCCGTATTCCTACGGGAACGGGAACCGCGCGGTTTCAACCGCGTGGTTCCCGCATTAGCTAATTAGTTAGCTAGGAACTTTTCAATTTTCCTTCTTCACCTTTTTACCATAGAACTGCCAGGCATCGCAGACAGTCTGCATCCATACGTAGTTGATGGACGTGTACGAAGCGTTTCGGTTCTTCGTTCCTGATCCTGCGAAGTTATGGAATGCCCTTCCAGTTTCCGTTTTCCCAACCACCTACAATATGGGTATCTATAAGTCAAGAGTGAATAGGCATCTTCTAGGCAAGCGCGTTCCACCATAGGCTGCATCATCGCTTACTGTCAAGCATGATTGCTGCCAAGCGCTAGCCTATATAATGTAAAAAAAAATGATATAGATATAGTTTTAAGTTTGCTCATCCTTGAAAAGCTAGTCTACACTCGTTACAGAGTTCAGTAGTTCAGAATTTTACGTTTTAAAATTACTGTGAACATTTTTTAGGAATATTTCTACCGGCGCGAGCGAGAGCCACCTTCTAATTTCCCTCGAGACTCTATGGACTGGCGGTAATTGTTTCCACATCTACATAATTGAAATACTATTCTTTTGAGTGTACTATACGCATCGGTAATTTTGGACAGCATTATTTCTTCAATTGAAACCCCAATTTATCAATAGTTAAGCGGCCAGAATCAAAATCGAGAGGCTTAAGGTTCTATTAGTAACAATTTTTAAATTAACTTTTCGCTTAATCAATCAATAACTGCTGGACATAGGCCTCTTGCATGGACTTCCAAACAAAACGGTCTCGAGCCACCAGCATCCAGCGGCTCCCTGCAACCCGCTTGATCTCCTCAGTCCACCTAGTGGGATGTCTACCAACACTGCGCTTTCCGGTGCTGGGTCGTTATTCCAGCACTTTGGGACCCCAACGTCCATCAGCTCTTCGAACTATGTGGCCTGCCCATTGCCACTTCAGCTTCGCGACTCGCTGAGCTACTCGTATATCAGTGACTTTAGTTCTTCTGCGGATCTCCTCATTTCTAATTTGATCACGCAGAGACACCCTCAGCATAGCTCGCTCCATCGCCCGCTGAGTGACTTTGAGCCTTTTTATGAGGGCCACAGTTAGCGACCAGGTCTCGGATCCGCAACTCGCACTGTTCGAAGACTTTCGTCTTCAGGCACTGAGGGATTTTGGATGAAAATATGTCGCTGAAGTATAAAGGTATAGAAGTTAAGTAATTTTGAGAAGCATTATTATGGCCAAGGGGGTCACGATCCTCACTCATAAGGAATCTTGAAATCTTTTCACGCACTCGTACTTCTCCTCCATCTTGTAGTGTAAAAGGTGCGGGCTCCTATCTCTTACGTATCTCTAGAAGTTCCGACCATAGGGTTGGATATTTACACCGTGGTCATTACACCGTCAGCCGGAGATGGGAGCATAATATCTGTTCTGTTTTCTACTATAAATAATCCTACTAATATTATAAACCCGAAAGTTTGTATGGATGTTTGTTTGGATGTTTGTTGCTCTTTAACGGCGCAACTACTAAACCGATTCAGCTGAAATTTGGAATGGCAATAGATTTTACTCTGGATTAACACTTATGCTACTTTTTATCCCGGAAAAATCTATGGTTCCCGAGGGATTTGTGAAAAACTAAACTCCACGCGGCCGAAGTCGCGGGCGTCCGTTAGTTGTAAATAAACGTGTCTCAGTTTTTATACAAATCGGAATTAAACTAACCATTGTTTAAATACGTAGTAAGATTCTACCAATTTCTTAGTAAAAGCATATGAAGACGGTTTAATATACATTTCTAGTCAATACATTCGCAATTTTCAGCAACATATTCACATTTTCATATCGAGTACATCTGAATCACAGATGCGAGCAAAGCCCGTGTTAAATATAGAGCTTAGATGTCGCTATAGCGCCGATGTCGCCGCTGCAGATTAAACAAATATTACCCCGTGATAACGTGCACTTACTAATCTATTAGAGCGGGCATTTTTTTGAAAAAAAAAACCTTGGCTGAGTTTGTAGTGGGCTCTTCTCGGACCAAGGCGCGTTTGGAACCCTCGTAACTTTAGTTTTAAGTTTTCGAATATTATTACCACCATTAAATTAAATTAAATTATGACATAATCATGACCTTTCAAAAGTGCTTGTAAACTAAGCCTAATTGAAATAAATGAATTTTGACTTTGACTTTGTTAATCAAATTTTGTTTGTGTCGAGAAGGCTTAGATTTATTATATTAATTGTGATTCTCTATTTGGATCGGAAGAAGCTATTTGCTGTTTTAAAATAATGATCATTTACAATAATAAAAAAAATGACTTGAAAATTGCTATTACTTATTAATTTTTATTCCCACCAATAACCCTTGTCATAAAGAAATTCGATTCGATGTCGTATAGTAGTCTCGACTTAACAAAATGTGTTTTAATACATTTTAAAGTTCTGGATTTCCTGTATTGTGGTAATCATTACCTTCCATTGTTGTAACAAAATGTAACAATAGATTTAGGCGTTACGTAACTTCTCCCTATTTTTTTTTGGCTTTGATATCTCTCATAGTACAAAGGTTCAAATATAGTACAAAGGGTCAAAGTGAAAATCGAATTCAAACTATAAATAATTGCCCACCGTACTTATCGTATGTATATAAGTATAAACCTGCCGTATAGGAGTATGGCTTTGCTTTTCAACTTTTGACTACTGTAACGGCCAGACTCAATAAAATCACAGGTCTTACTTGGAAAAGACGGTTTATCGCTGAAATTTAGTAGTGACTCGTAAGCGGTTAGCAAAAAAAACGGTTTGTATGTTCAAAAGGATGTGAAAGTATGACGTATGCTGTCATCACGTAAATTACTTCACGTATTTGCGTCGTTACAGTAATAAATAAAAATACATGATCCTGTCTAAAAGTTCTTAGGTGTTGGCATCGCCAACAGCTTTTGGCGCGTAATATCCAGCAATATCAATACGGCAGTCGAACCTGAGCAGCCTCGCCCGATATTATTGTAGCTAAGCACTTCCATATACACTGCGCTCTTTGATTGCTGGGCCATCTCATTTTGTATCTAACACTGCTGTATTTTACAAGGTTTTATTTAATTTGTTTTGTATGGGATGAGCTCGTTTTTATTCGATATCAAGTTTATTTATTTATTATTATTATATACCCCATTCGAATGAGAGCTTTTTTAACGGACGTTTAAAAAGCGTACACTTACGTACGCAGACGTAGCGTAGGGGTAGCCCGGGATGCTAGATTTGCAGTTACTCGAGCGTCATGAGGACCGATTACATTTGGTAGATTAAATTATAGGAAGAATAAATGGTTATACGTATACGTTTTTCGCTTTTAGCTGTGGAATAAAAAACTACAAACTTTATTACTTTGGCTAACTAAAATGGCGATCAATAAGGAGGTTATTTTCTTCAAAATAAGTAAAAAATTAATCGCGCTCGTAACTCGAGAACTAAAATATATGGGTTTTATTTTGTAACTTTAAAACCCTCTCATTCCATTACGTCGCTCAAATCGTCAGATTTTCAAAATGTGCAGTTTTTAGCTATCAACTCACCTACCTCATGAAACTTAAAACACCCCTTATTTTGCGTCGGGGGTCAAAAATACAACATCTTACACACATTATCAACACATCCAGTCTACCATCTAATCTCCAAAACACGAGGCACTCAGTAAGCGCTCATTTATCGCAGTGGCGTAGGCAAAAATCTCATTTCCTGCGTTAGAAGGAACGAGCTGATAAAAAGCACGCTTCGCTTCGCTTACTTCCATTTAACAACGAGCATATACCCACTTTTAGAAGCTATGGATTACATGAACGTATACAATAGACACACTATTTGCAATGTATACCTATAGGTATTGATAGAATGATCTTGTGAAATAAATAAGCCCAATGGATATGACCTCTGCCTTTTCGATCGGAGGACAAAGGGTCGAATTCGGTCCGGGCATGCACCTCTAACTTTTCAGTTATGTGCATTTTAAGAAAATAAAAAAATATATCAGGCGCTTCAAACGGTGAACGAAAACATCGTGAGAATACCTGAGAGTTTTCTTAATTCTCTAGGTGTGTGATGTTTGCCAATCCGCATTGGGCCAGCGCGGTAGACTAAGACCTAACGCCTCTCATCCTGACAGGAGACTTGTGCTCAACAGTGAGTCAAATATGGTTTGTTATTGATGATGAATGATGATGATGATGATCTATGTTTTGTGATACTAATAGTAGATACGGGTACAAAGATATTAGTATCACAAAAAATAACTAATTGATAAAGTTTTTAAGTGATAACTTCTTATGGTAAGGTAGAATTTCGTAACGTAACCCGTTACGGGTAGGGGTAGGGTAGGGGTAGGGTAGGTAGGTCCGCTAGTTAAAAATAAGTCGGATTTCATACTACTGACTAAACAATCAGCATCTATTTAAATCAAAATCCGTGACACTCTTTTTTTTTTATTCTTTACAAGTTAGCCCTTGACTACAATCTCACCTGGTGGTAAGTGATGATGCAGTCTAAGATGAAAACGGGCTAACTTGTTAGGAGGAGGATGAAAATCCACTCTCCTTTTTAGTTTCTACACGGCATCGTACCGAAACGCTAAATCGCTTGGCGGTACGTCTCTGCCGGTAGGGTGGTAACTAGCCACGGCCGAAGCCTCCCACCAGCCAGACCTGGACTAATTAAGAAAATCTCAATCCGCCCAGCCGGGGATCGAACCCAGGACCTCCGTTTTAGCAAATCCACCGCGCATACCACTGCGCCACGGAGGTCGTCGACACACTCCCACATACAGTTAACGTTTCGTGAAGGGTAAAAGAACAAGAACAATATCGCAAAGAAAATCTAGCGAAAACAACCCCATAGTTAAGTTACGCCACTGACATCCACTAAATATAAGGAGAGCGAATAAGACGGAGTGCGTTTTAGTAGCGGAGAGGCCTTAATCTTTTTGTGAGGGCCTCGCGTGCCCAAGTCGCGAGACAAGTGCCCAGTAATGGATATCTATTAGCCGCAGACGCACGACTTGCAGGGCTGTCAAATACTAACTTTTATATAAATACAAGCTGACGCCGACGCCGACGCCGACGCCGACGCTGACGCCGACGCTGACGGTTTCACCCGCGTGGCATCTATTCCCGTTAGAATGCGGAGATAATAGCCTTTAGCCTTCCTCAATAAATGGGCTATCGAACACTGAAATAATTTTTCAAATCGGACCAGTAGTTCCTGAGATTAGCGCGAAACTCTTCAGCTTTATAATATTAATATAGATATAGAAGCGGAAGGTCATCACAAAACATCGAAAACTGCTTACGTACAAAGATGAGACGTACGTCTCCTAAGAACGAATTTTGCAACAGGGTTGGATTAAGGATGTCTAAAGTTGACGAAGGCTCGATCATTCATTAGTACTGTCATAAATATGTCAATGGACATCTAATACAGAACATAGGCCTTTTGTAAGACTTTGAAACACGATTGTCCTAATCCGCCTGCACCCACTGACTCAATGCAATGAGATTCATGTCATCATTCCACGTGGTTCGACCGACTTACACTGCATTCCAGCACCTTGGGACCACGTCAACCAACGGCTCCTCGAACTTACCCACCAATTGCCACTTCCTTCAACTTTGCGAGTCGTTGAGCTATGTCGGTGATTTTGGTTACTCTACAGATCATTTCATATCACACGCCGTGGAAACGAAAACTTGGAAAAAATTGTTGTGGTGGGAAATGTGGAAGGCAAAAGGCCGCGAGGTAGATCTCCAACTCGATGGTCCGATCTTCTAAAGGAAGCAGGAGCCCGAACCTTTTACAGTGCCGTCCAAATGGCCAGCGACCGTACTCGATGGAGGAGCATTGTAAAGCAAACGATGACTCGCCAAGGTGGTCACGATCCTCAGTCATGAGGGACCGACTAGAGAGAGAGAGACAGATCATTTCACTTCTGATCCGATCAGAAATTCAGGAGTACCTTAAAGCGACGAACTAGTAGGAACGGATTGTTGAGAATGGAAGAAGCAAGGGCAATGCAAACATCGTAGCAAGTGGAAGAGATTTCTGCCTACCCCTACGTAATGGTACCCCTATGCGCAGTGATGAATTTACTTTTAGACCCAACAAGCCTAATGTGATGAAAAATAACAAAATATCGCTACATAATTACAAATTACTTTAAATTTATTACTTTCTGGTTTCTTTTAACTTACAACCGTTTTGAATGTTTTATTTTTGCAATTATTCTCAAAACCTTGAAACATATTACAGAATTTATTTTAATAAAAGACAATAATTTATATACATGCAATTTCATCTTGATACTTTGAGGCCTCAAGCAGCCAAAATTACAAATCCGCCATTGCATATATATATGTGCATAGGTGTAGTAAAAATAAATACTTTTTATGCCATTATCTAGAAAGTGACAACCCTGTCTGTAGACCCTCCATCCATTACAGTGATTTCCGCCACTCGGTCTGACGCAGCGCACTTGCGGGATCAAAGAATCTGTTCCCGCCTGCGCCCCACGCAGGTAAATATCCTTGCGATTTATCTTGAAGTCATGATGCCCATAATTAATTGTTAAGCCACGTATTACTGTCGACAAAGAAAATCTCCTGGCCTTGTACAATATACTGGCATTTCTTTTTTATTGAGAAATAATACAACAGTCATCATCATCATCAACGAAAACGAAAATATTTGTGTGATGAACATGGGTGTTTTCCAGTGTCTGTGTGTATTTATACATTATATAAGTATTTATATGCAGTATATAAATGTACATGAATATTATAATATCAACTATCTTAGTACCCATAACACAAGCTGCTCTGTATGCTTACTTTGGGGCTAGATAGTGATGTGTAACAGTGTATTGTTTATATTTAAGTCTATTTATATCATCATATCAACCGATGGACGTCCACTGCAGGACATCGGCCTTTTGTAAGTACTTCTGTTGGATACAACCGTAACTTAAGCTAATGCTAGCTACAAACAGTCAATTATTCTCACGCTTCTGTAGCACCCACGACTATAATTGTTCGTGTGTTGGTCACTCTTTTTTTTTTTTCTTTACAAGTTAGCCCTTGACTACAATCTCACCTGATGGTAAGTGATGATGCAGTCTAAGATGGAAGCGGGCAAACTTGTTAGGAGGAGGATGAAAATCCACACTCCTTTTTAGTTTCTACACGGCATCGTACCGAAACGCTAAATCGCTTGGCGGTACGTCTCTGCCGGTAGGGTGGTAACTAGCCACGGCCGAAGCCTCCCACCAGCCAAAAACTCTTTCATGACTTGTATAGTATGCCGCGTGGCTACTGCCGTTTGCTTTTCAGAAACGTGAGAATAATTGACCGTCAATGGCGACCTTAACTTATCCTAATAACTATGTATTACAAAATCATGCCCTCATGTGCCATGGCAAGTATACTGGCTGCATTTCCGCGTTGGACAGCCAGGCTTATCCTTTGCGCAAAAAATGAACCAGCCCTTCTGACACCAGATGAAGCAACGAACCGTGGTTCGGAGATTTTTTTTATAAATTTTCTAGTAGGTATATGTTGAAATGAAGAAAACCATAGATAACTACAGAGTGGCAATAACACAGAACACACAATCTTAGCATATACTGCGTAATGCAACTCTATGGACCGGAATTCAGCATAAATACTTGCTGGCAAAGGCTTACCAACAACACCTGAGAATTTTTTAATTCTCTAAGTTTGCGAAGTCTGCCAATTTGCATTGGGCCAGCGTGGAGGACTATTAGCTTAACCCCTCATTCTAAGAGGAGACTCGTGTTCAACAGCGAGCCGAGTGTAGGGGGATTTATTTGTCAATAATTATTACGTGGATATTAGATTATTCTGGATTGTTTTCATGAAACAAAACTTAAAAATCGTTAGATGCTTAATCAATCAAAGAAAAGCTGGAAAAATTCACTATATTTATAAAGAACTACCACTGTATTTCCAATACGTTAAAAGCTTCGACAAAGCTAAAAGCTTGCACTCGCCGAATCTTTACAATATAAACATTTTCGAATTTGAAACAACCTAACGAAAAACGAACCAAGTTTTTAAAGCAACCTCTAAACATTATTTTGTTTGATTCGAAATCTTTATTACCTACTAACTCAGACCAATTATAGAAGGACCTGTATCGCACTCATAGTCACGAACAAAATTGTCTGTCATTTTCTGAGGAAAATGAGCTTAGATTTGATATATATCTTTTACTAAATTAGAAGTTTTTGCCCATTTTTTACACCATTCAATTAAACAGAAAGGTGTTTTTACGGAGCTCTTTCACCGACGAACACGATTACAACTATAAAACATCGATACTATAGAGACAGTTTTTATAATCGCATTAGATCGTTGATCATATACTTTGACAGAAAAGTAACATCAACAAAGGCAAGTCCTATACAATAATTGGTCTGAGCCTACTAACGAGTATATTCGTGATATAACTGCGTAATTTACTAAGTAACTGCGTTGGGGTCCCAAGGTGCTGGAATGGCGACCCCCCACTTGGTGGGCCGAGTGCATCAAACGGGTTTCAGGGAACCGCTGGATGATGGCGGCTCGAGACCGTGACGTTTAGAAGTCTAAACAAGAGGGCTTTGACCAGTAGTGGACGTCCACCAGCTGATGATGATGATGATGATGATGATGATGATGATGATGATGATAATGATAACTGCTTAATAAAATGCTCTATTATTATGTTTAAATAAAGAAAAGAAACAAAGTAAAAACGTTGTAAACACGTTTATTCTAAAACTAGCGGACGCCAGCGGTGGACTACTACGACTAAAACTAGTGGAATTCAGTATTTCACATCACTCAACCCGCGAAAACCAAGGATTTTTCCGGGATGAAAACTAGCCTATGTGTTAATTTAGAGTAAAATCTAGCTCTTAAAATAAAAATTGTTTATTTGAAAAAACTCAGTACACAAATTACAATGACGTCCTGACCCTTAAACTAGGTAAGCCCCTGTCTTCAGGGCCAGTGCCTTCCCTAGTTTATATGCATAGGTACAATGACATAATAATGTAATGAACATAAAATATCCAAATAGTTGGAATTTTTAAAATAATCTTAAAAATACAATACATAATAAAAAAAAATATGGATTAGCTGTTTAGTTAGCAGAATGTAACCTTTCAACCCCTATTTCACCATTTTGGAGTTGAATTTCAAAAGTTCTTGAAACACGTTATATTTCGATTTTCTTAATGATTTATTTATTTATACAAACTAGCGGACGCCCGCGACTTCGTCCGCCCTACGTTGAATTTTTTCCTGAATTTTCTTTGCTATAAACCTCACGGAGCCCGAGACCTTTCCAACGAATGGAAAAAAACCGTGGAAATCGGTTCGTGCGTTATGGAATTATAGCGTCAGAAAGGAAAACCTAACTGTAACTGTATTTTATATAGTAGATTTTTAAAACTGTAAGTATAATAATAAAAGACTTTTTCCATACAAATTATTTTTATTTTAGGATCAAAAAGTACCCTATGTTTTGCTCCAAGATCTCATTGACCATTGTACCAAAATTCAACTTAGACGTGAAAAGGTAACAGACAGACAGACCGACATACTTATTTATGCATTTATAATATTAGTATAGATTTTTTCACTCTCAAAGTACATGAAATAGTCGTACACTCGCATCAAACAAAAACCAGATCCCCTACAAAGGAGATGAGCGTCTTATCGTGGCGGTTAGGAGCAACAATGGAAGGCTTTTAGTAAATTACGCGATGTTTTTGCAGCGTGGAATAGATATCGTCTGTAATCCGATGTTGTTCGACGTAATTACTTGTGACTGTGAGTAGGATTGTTGGTGTGTGGTCCAAGTATCATTTTAAAAAAATCTAAATTACTTTGTAGACCTTAAATAAAAATCCTATACAAATATAGGATGACGCGGCAATTGCGTTACTTAATCATTTTATACTCGTAATAATACTAACAAACTTTTTGCTTATGACATGACGTGTTAAAAAAAAATTTGGTTGCCTGTAAAGTCGGTATACGGGCGAAAGTTTTACGTGACAACGACTTTGAGTGGTAAAATAATTTTAATGTGAATATTCATTCGTATAGTAGGAAGAAGGATGAAATAATAGTAACAATTTAAAACATTTATTTATACAAAGAATTATATTTAAAACATTAATTTATACAAAGAATCTCGCACTGAATTTCATATTAACAAAATTTTATTCACTCGCTCTCATTGTGAGCGCATAACGTGAGCGGAGCGTAACGCAGTTTCTTGAAGTGTCACCCGGCAAACCAATTTATAAGACGTTGTCACGTCAAAATTGTAATGGAAATGTAACAGAATTAATAAATAAATAAATCCCTACGTTTCCTGTTCCGCCCATTGTAGTTCCAATTTGCGTGGGAATATGGAGACAAATTACGCATAAGCTACTCGCTTTAGTGTAGTTTTCCATTGGCATTGAAACTATCTGTACTGCGATGTTGATCGACTTAATTACTTGTGACTGTGAGTAGGATTGCTGGTGCATGGTCTAAGTTAAAAATCTAAATTTATTATAGAATTTTAAAAAATCCATACAAATACAAATACAGGTATCCATACATGTAACGGCAATTGCGCTGAAATCTTTAAAAGATTTTGTGTTACGATTAAAACATTTTAAGCTGTAATAAAAACAAAACCTTAGTATCTTACTAAATTCGTAGAGGTCCGCTATCATAAACTCCTAAAATAAAAAATACTTACCTTTAGGTATGTGATACTACGAGTATGTAAACAAGTAGATTTTAAAGATATCTTTTTAATTTTAAAATATAATAAGTAGGTATCCGCTATCAGCTTATAACTTATCGTTTCATTAACATTAGAAATACGCTCCTGTTAAGGAACAGCAGATCCTGCTCAAGTAAAATCTGTATGGTAGCTAAAACACCATTTACATAGGAAGCTTTATGTTACTTCGCGCAATTGATACTTTATATTTCGATTTCGATTGCGATTTCGTCCGCGTGAAAATCAATGTAAATATTCAAGCCCTATTTCACCACATCACAGTTTGAATTTTAAAAATTTTTGAATCTCATTATGTTTTGTATTTTTTTATGATTTATGAACAAATTTTTAAGACTATAAGTCTAAAATTTAAGGACTTTCCATACAAACTTCCCCTATTTCACCCCCTTCTTATTTTATTTTAGCAATAAAAAGTATCCTATCTATAACCTTCTCCGTATTATGGTCTTAAAAATGAATTCATTCGGTAGTTTCAGCGTGATGAAATTTTCAAAATATCTTCAATGTATAGAATTCTATTATAAGTATAGATTCTAGATGGCGCTGGCGTCTGTTATGCCACGGTAACGTTTGGTGTTACAAATGGTATAAGTAAAATCTCAAATTGCGAATAAACGTATAGAATTCGACCAGTTTTATTATAAGTAAAGATTACGTGTAACATTCAAATAAAAATCGGCCAAGTGTGAGTCAAAGAATTCATCACCACTTTACATGTAAGGGACTAACCATAAAAGAAATTTTTTTTTCAAGATTTTTTTTTTAAGATTTTGTTTATACTCCTGCTAAATTACATATTTCCAGTGGTAATAATCTCTGCGCTAAACCGCAGACAAACGGACGGATAGACAGACGGAAATGGCGAATCTATAAGGGTTCTTTGTGGACTACGGAAACCTGAAAAGATAAATATGTTAACCACATTAAAATTGCAGAAGGCAGCGCGGTAAATATATGCACCACAGAGCATTAAGCATTTAAGCTACCTGTCTCATTATCAACCCATATTCGGCTCACTGTTGAGCTCGAGTCTTCTCTCAGAATGAGAGGGGTTAGGCCAATTAGTGCACCACGCTGGCCCAATGCAGATTGGCAGACTTCACACACGCAGATAATTAAGAAAATTCTCTGGTATGCAGGTTTCCTCACGATGTTTTCCGTCGAAGGAAAAATTTCAAAATTGGAGGCAGAGGTTATTCCACTGGGCTATCACGGCTCAAGCTACCTGTCTAAGTGTCTACCAATTGTGAATTTTTTATGTTTTAATTTTACACAAACATACTTTTTTTTAATTTTGCGTTACGTGATTATTTCACTCTGCGATAAGCTGTACAAAAGTACTTTGTTCCAATAAAATCCTGTTTGATTTAACAAAATTAACAAATAGTCTGGAAATAATCTTAAAGATGACACACGAAACAATGGCGAGTCCATTAAACGAGCAACGAACGGTCACGCATCCCCCAAAAAGGACGTCGATTGACCGGAAATAGTGGCGCTGTATTTACAGCTTCCGGCCCGGGGGATGGCGGGAAACCAATTAATAACTTTTATAGCTTCCGGCGCTGGCGTCTCGAACAATTAGCGCTGCAATAAAAATCTTCACGGCTGATTGGGATCGGGATACATGACGCCGAACTATTTGTGCGATTCACCTCGCTAAATACTTTGCCGTGTGATTCTGTAGTATTTTATCTTTTTTATCTAACAACCATAAATTATTAAAAAAAATAAAACTCGACTACACACATGCTAGCAAAGCATTGCTGTTTTATAGACGACTAGCGGGCGCCCGCGACTTTGTACGCGTGGAATTCAGTTTCTCACAAATCCCGTGGGAACGATGGATTTTTCCGGGATTAAAAGTAGCCTATGTGTTAATCCAGAGTAAAATCTATTTCCATTCGAAATTTCAGCCAAATCGCTTCAGTAGCCGCAGCGTAAAAGAGGAACAAACATACTTACACACTTACACACAAAATTTTGCCTTTATAATATTAGTGTGACTAGCTGATGCCGCCCGGTTTAACCCGCGTGGTTCCCGTTCCCGTAGGAGTACGGAGATAATGTATATGCTAATAGCCTTCCTCGATAAATGGTCTATCTAACACTGAAAGAATTTTTCAAATCGGACCAGTAGGTCCTGAAATTAGCGCGTTCAAACAAACAAACTCTTCAGCTTTATAATATTACTATTGTTGTCGTCTATGAAAATCGCGCGTTATCTGTGGACAACGTAGCGTTGCGTAGTTGGCAACCTTGAACCGTTCGCGCCTTATTACATGAAACAGTTGGGATTACTGTAGAAAAATGGCGCCTCGCACCATTTTTCCTATCCCCTCAATTATTGACTGTTATAAAAGGTGGTGTAACAAACTTTTGGGTTAATCAATAGTGAGGGTGCTAGCGGTCTCATTCTGTTAAAAGTAAAAGTGTCACTAATAATTAACGTGACAAACAGTTACAAGTATACGGATTTGGTATTGTATTACAATTATATATTATTGTCTAAAAAACAATTAACTATTAGGAGAGGTTATACTAATGTCTTTGTGCAATATTTTCATATGATTTTGTATTACGGTTTCATGATGACTCTTAAACATCCTTGTCTGTTCTTAAATCTTATTATGTGATAATACATTGTATGAACATGTTATCATGCGAGTATGTGTGTAACTTAATTAACTGATTTCATGATCATAATGGTTTAAATACATAATATTGATGTACCTCCAATGTGATTTATGTGGTAAGATTGTTAGCGAAGCTACCTTTAAATACAAAGTGAGAAATTTTTACATTAATTCTCAAATAGAGGCAGCACGATTTGTTTATAATAATTTATGAAATAATCATAGATATCTATTTAACTCGTATTTTATTTTTATTTTTTTTATTGGTATGTATATATGTGTAATTATACATATATGTATTATTATGTATTATTTTATGCTTTTATGTAATATTTTTGTATATTGTATATTATTATAGTGTAGATTTTGTAAAGTATATTTTATTGAGTTTATGTTTATCCTATTCTATTTTTTCTTTTAAATAATTTAGTAGTAAGCACGGTGCACGTTAGACCGTTGTAACGGAGCAAACTGAAAATCAGCGCTGTGCACTATGCACAGCAGAAGGCTGAGTTTGCGACCAGTTGCCATGTTGCTAGGTAGGCGAGTAATAATAATTAGTTTCTTTTCTTTTTGTTTAATTTATGCATTATAGCTTAAGCACAATCATTAAAATTAAATAGAGTTTATGTATGCCTAGTAATAAGTATGGTAATAAAGATTATTTATTATTATTATTATTATTATTTCATTAACAGACCTTACATGTTTTAGATTACTCTTAATACTATACATTTTGTTCAGCTTCCATTTTCTGTACATTTTAAACCTACATCTTCAATTTTAGAGTAAATAGGCACCTTTCAGACAAAATAAATCTATCATAGGCTGCATCATCAGTTACTATCAGGCATGAATGCAATTATCCTACTAATATTACAAACGCGAAAGTTTGTATAGTAAATATTTGTTTAGATGTTTATTTGGATATTTGTTACTCTTTAACGCCGCAACTACTGAACCCATTTGGCTGAAATTCGGAATGAAAATATATTTTACTTTGGATTAACGCATACCTAGGTTATTTTTCATCCCGGAAATCCCATGGTTCCTGAGAGATTTAAGAAAAACTGAACACCACGCGGACGAAGTCGCGGGCATTTGAACAATCTAAAA
Organism: Bicyclus anynana; assembly: GCF_947172395.1. NCBI lineage: Eukaryota > Metazoa > Arthropoda > Insecta > Lepidoptera > Nymphalidae > Bicyclus > Bicyclus anynana. The sequence goes on along the minus strand of NC_069105.1, from coordinate 9,125,136 downwards.
ATCTCTTTTAAAAATACCTGTATCTACCTACGTTGTGATACACACAATTCAGTGTAGTCACTTACGATACAGTGCAACACTAAAGCGTTTTATCGCGCAAGCTATCGATAGCTATAAAATCCGCTGTGGGTATAACATTTTCGATAAAAATCTCCCGATGCGAGCGGGAGTGCCTATCGCGCTGTGATGTCATTACGTGGCCCCCCGGGCGCATAAGCGATACGTTCAATTGAATAAAATGGAGGAGGCAATGAAGAAAGAAAGAAAGAAATATTTAAAAGCTATGCCTTAAGCCATAATGCCTTACCTTAGCAGGGTAGTTGACTCATATAAAATTCGAGATAAACTATATTAATTTCGTATATTACCTACATAGAGTAAGGGTCTGTTATTGTATAATAAAAGTTAAGAATTTCTTGTAAAACTTAATGTAAAAAATTATGTATTTTTTAAAATTTTCCTAACGTCAAAAACGCAATCGTCCTTTTTGAGACTTCGTCAACCTACTTGTTAACCAATATATTTGTCAAACACTCCGTTTGAAAGAGATTTGATAACGTGACAAAAATATATTTAAAGATTAAAATTTTCATGTAATCACGTCTCGAAAAAATATCATATGTTTTTCAATCTAGTAGAACTATAACGAACAATATGACTATTTTAAAAAAAGTGTCAACTAGCCTATTGTATGCCAACTTAGTTTTATTCACAAAGATTAAATATACCGCCTCCAAGGTTTCCTAGCTCCTTGATCCGCGATAGTCAATACAAAGAGGATGTAAGTAGATTTGCGGAGGCTTCCGCACGACACGCCGCGGGCTCCCTCATTCAATTACTGGTTCAGCAAGTGCCTCTGTGCCTGAGCCGAGATAATACTATACAGCATACAAGCAATACCGAAGAGGTCCCGGAGTCGATTCCCAGCCGGGGTCAATCTAAACTACGAGTAGAGTTTAAGGAGGTTTTTGAAGGTCTCCGTGGCGCATTGGTATGTGCAGTGGACTTACAAGATGGAGGTCCTGGGTTCGATCCCCGGCTAGACCCATTGAGGTTTTCTTATTTGGTCCAGGTCTGGCTGGCACCCTACCGACAAAGACGTACCGCCAAGCGATTTAGCGTTCCGGTACGACGTCGTGTAGAAACCGAAAGGGGTGTGGATTTCATCCTTCTCTTAATAAGTTAGCACGATTCCATCTTAGATTGCATAGTCACTTACCATCAGGTGAGATTGTAGTCAAGGGCTAACTTGTAAAGAATAAAAAAAATGTAACATTTTTTTGTTCATTTGTTTTACGATTTAATTCAAAACCTACTCGACTGTAGCTTGGCAATTTCGTTCGTAACCCGATGAACTACTCCTCGGCTGGTAGCGATGAAAGAAAAACCTACAACTGATGCACCTCACTTCCCCACACGCACGATTTCATTTTTATTTCCCCCCGTCGCCCGCATATCATGGGAGTGTCATCAACGAACTTGCCAGACTATAATTCTGAAAATTCTGTCACTATTAGATAGCTACATCTTTACCAAGTAACATACATTATCTTTTATCCTCGTGTTTCCGCGACAAATGGTAACTAAGCGGATCTCCCTCATTCAATTAGTGGCTTAGCAAGTGCGAATACAAAACACAGGACAAACCGGAGATGTCCCGGAGTCGGTTCCCAGTTGGGTCCACCACAAAATATCGAATTTCTCGACTTATACAAAGATGAAATTTGGCAGGGAGGTAGTTTATAGTTACTCTCGTTAAGAACCGATTTTGCGACAGATTAAGGAGGCCTTCACCCTCAAATAGAGGGGTTCGCACTAAATTTTTTTAAACTTTATAAATAAGTATTAAAGTAACAAAAATTTAAAAATTGTAATTTATTTTTATAAATTTTATTAACTTTACTGTACACATTATCTACTATAAGATCACTATGTATATGTGCTTACTTATGTGCGAAATAAAAGGCTTTTTATTTTATTTTATTTTAAGGAGGTCTGAGGGCGGTCGAAGTCGCACGCGTCCTTTCGCTTTTATCTCTCTCTCTCTAGTCGGTCCCTCATGACTGAGGATCGTGAGTCGTGACCACCTTGGCCAATCATCTTTTGGTATGCTCCTCCATCGAGTACGATCGCTGGCCATTTGGACGGCACTGTAAAAGATGCAGGCTCCTGTTTTCTTGAGAAGATCCAATCGTGTTGGAGATTTACCTCGTGGCAGTTTGCCTTCCACATTTCCCATTTCCCATTTCGCTTTTATAGATAAAGATAATACATAGTTCTTAGTTCAACAAACTCACCACTTCCCTCGAATGTGTTCCACAAACAGTTATATAACCCCAGACGAGTTTAACAAGTAGCAAACGTGTCCGAACTAAGACAGGGAACTACAAAAGCCATTCCGGTGCGGACGTCGTTAGCGAAAAAAGTTCCAACTAAGTTAATTAGAAAAGTTTTCCCCGTTTCGACACACGCTGTATAGTGCCTGGTGTTACCATTGGTCTATCGGAGTTTTGTAAAGTGTATTTTCGAACAAAATATCAGCAAACAAAATTCATAACATTTTGACTATTTTTGGCTTCCTCCTCAAAACTTTGGGATTTAATCTCTATAATGATAACTATCATACTTTTTTAATGCCTACTACCGCTGGCCTATTCATTACTTTGTTCATTCTTATCAACCAATTAAAATAATAAAAATTTTAATAAAAAAAATACAACCGACTTCAAAACCAAAAAACGTAACCAGTAAACTAAAAAGCGAAAAATAACATCATAATATGTTCTACCTGCTGATCAGTATGAAGGCGGTGCTAAGCCGGTGATGTATTAATTCAAGCCATTTAGATTTTGCAGACAGTGTTGTTTCATGTGGTCCTGTCAGAAATGGCTTAAATCAAGACAACACCGGCTAAGCACCGCCTTCATACTGATCAGCAGGTACAACATATTATGATGTTATTTTTCGCTTTTTAATTTACTGGTTACGTTTTTTGGTTTTGAAGTCGGTTGTATTTTTTTTATTAAAATTTTTATTATTTTTTCATTTTTAGTGTAAAATTTCATCTCAAACGAACACATCAGACCCCTAATGACAGTCACAACCCATCTTGGTACAAAATTCTCAGCAATACAAATTAATCAAGCCCAAGCACAAGGTAGCTACCGTACACCGTTAAGGGGTTCCCTTAATTGACCTTGGTCTTCATCATCAGACCCCTAATGACAGTCACAACCCATCTTGGTACAAAGTTCTCAGCAATACGAATTAATCAAGGCCAAACACAAGGTAGTTACTGTAAACTGTTAAGGAGTTCCCTTAATTGTCCTTGGTCTTCATCACCAAACCCCTAAATGATAGTCACAACCTATCTATGTGGAAAGTTCTCAATAATACAAATAAATCAAGCCCAAACACAAGGTAACTGCTGTAAATCTCCGAGGAGTTCCCTCGTCTGTTTTATGGCTCCATCATCAGATCGATTTTAAACCTTCATGAAATTGTAGTGCTTAAAAGTATTAAATGGAAAAGTTGACGAACACATTAGATACCCATATAATTTTCGAAAGTTCCCCTCAATTTCTCCAGGATTCCATCATCAGATCTTGACATGATGGCAATGGAACCAAATGGGGACTATACCGTTTCAAACAAAAAAAGAATTTTTGAAATCGGTCCAGGCGTCTTTGAGTAATCGGTGTACTTACATAAAAAAAAAAATACCGACCGAATTGAGAACCTCCTCCTTTTTGAAGTCGGTTAATAAACATCAAATTAATTGACACAATGTCATTAACTGTGTGATATCCACCAGTCTGAAACGGTGAAGGAAAAACGGTTGATTTAAGCTTCCACATTCGTGGTTTAGAGCCGTGATAGTCCAGTGGATATGACCTCTACCTCCGATTCCGGAGGGTGTGGATTCGAATCCGTTCCGGAGCATGAACCTCTAAGTCCACCTTTTCAATCGTGTGCATTTTTAAGAAATTAAATATCACGTGTCTCAAACGGTGAAGGAAAAAACATTGTGAGGAAACCTGCATAACAGAGAATTTACTCAATTCTCTGCGTGTGTGAAGTCTACCAATCCGCATTGGGCCAGCGTGGTGGACTATTGACCTAACCCCTCTTATTCTGAGGGGAGGCCCGAGCTCAGCAGTGAGACGAATATGGGTTGATAATGATGATGATGATGATATGTGGTGGTGATATGTATTATTTAAAATCATCTACAATATTATTTTAAATTCAGCCAGCAATCATGCGATATTTCAACACAATTTAAATGTGGAAATGGGAAATGGAAAATGTGAAACAGTGACAACACATGGTAAACCGCTAACGTGCCGAGAATAAACATATTTTTACAAGAAAACTGTTCCTTATTCAATTATTCTCACTGAAAGAGGACAATAAATTACCTTTAACAAGCTTCAAGAGCCGTTATAGCCCAGTGGATATGACCTCTGCCTCCGATTCCGGAGGGTGTGGGTTAGAATCCGGTCCGGGGCATGCACCTTTAACTTTTCAGTTGTGTGAATTGTGTGAAAAAAAAAAAAAAATATGACGTGTCTCAAACGGTGAAGGAAAACATCGTGAGGAAACCTGCATACCAGAGATTTTTTTTTAATTCTCTGCGTGTGTGAAGTCTGCCAATCTGCATTGGGCCAGCGTGGTGGGTCAATTTTAACTAATTTATACATAAAAAGCAAAGATTGTCCCTAGATTATCTCCAAGGGCAAAAAGACTTATTTCGCCTAGCAAAAGCGAGAGAAAAGAATGCAAGGGATATAGTACATGTGAAATGCATAAAAGATGATGCCGGAAAGGTTTTGACAAATGACGAAGAAATAAAAGGTCGGTGGAAGGAATACTTTAAAAAGTTGATGAACGAAGAGAATGACTGGAATCGCGAATTAGAGAATGTATCAATGAATGTGGCAGTGGTAAAAGAGGTGAGTATAGATGAAGTAAAAATGGCAGTGCAAAGTATGAAAAGTGGTAAAGCGGTAGGGCCTGACAGTATACCAGTCGAAGCATGGAAGTGTCTGAAAGTGGATGGATGGAAATGGCTGACTTTATTTTTCAATAAGTTGTTGCACGAAGAGTCAATCCCGGAAGAGTGGTCCAGCAGTTCGTTGGTGCCCATATTTAAAAATAAGGGTGATGTCCAGAATTGCAACAACTATCGAGGAATAAAGCTCATGTCACATACTATGAAGATTTGGGAGAAAGTGATAGATAAGAGAATAAGAGAGGAGAGTGAGGTTACTCTAAATCAGTTTGGGTTTATGCCAGGACGGGGTACAACTGATGCAATTTTCGCTTTACGTCAACTGAGTGAGAAATACAGGAATGCACAAAAGAATCTCCACATGGTGTTTGTTGACTTAGAGAAAGCGTATGACAGAGTGCCCCGTGAGGTTGTATGGTGGGCTATGAACGTGAAAAAAATACCTGGGAAGTATGTTAGAATAGTGAAAGAAATGTATAGAGATGCATGCACGAGCATACGGTCAGAAGCTGGTGTTACTGACAAGTTTCAAGTGGAGGTGGGCTTACACCAAGGATCGGCTTTGAGCCCCTATTTGTTTCTCCTAGTAATGGATGCTCTGACATCAGACATACAGGAAGAAGCACCTTGGTGTATGCTGTTCGCCGATGATATTGTACTTGTCGGACAAAACGCATCTGAGGTACAGAGCAACAATGGGAAAATGGCAGGAGAAATTGGAAAGTTTTGGTCTACGAATCAGTCAAACGAAAACTGAATACTTATTCTTGGACTTTGGCGGTACATCTCAATCTTCCAAAATTGCCTTAAATGGTGTAACCCTACCAGCTTGCTCCGATTTTCGGTACCTCGGGTCGCTTTTTCAAAACGATGGAAATGTGGACCGAGACGTAAAAAGTAGAATGAATGCGGGATGGATGAAATGGCGACAGGTCTCAGGTGTACTATGTGACCCGCGAATGCCTCTTAGACTTAAGGGTAAAATATACAAAACGGTTGTAAGACCTGTCGTGCTGTATGGATCAGAATAAGATAAATAAGATAAGATAAATATACTTTATTTGCACACCACAAAGACAAAAACAAGTTAAATAAAAAACAAATTAGGAAGAGATCAGCATACAAAAGGCGGCCTTATCGCTAAGTAGCGATTTCTTCCAGGCAACCTTCGGTTTAGGAAAACTTAAGGACATCAGAATGTTGGGCGGTGAAAGGGATGGATAGTAAACGAGTGCATGTGAACGAAATGCGTATGTTGAGATGGATGTGTGGTGTGACAAGAATAGATAAAATAAGGAATGAGTATATAAGAGGAAGTCTGAAGGTGGCGCCAGTGACAGAAAAATTGAGGAGTAGAAGGTTAGCTTGGTATGGACATGTAATGCGTAGAGAGGAAAGTCATATTACTAGAAAAATGTTGAATGTGCAAGTGGAAGGTCATAAGAGGAGAGGAAGGCCAAAGTAGAGATGGTTGGATTGTGTGAAAGAGGACATGTGTGTAAAAGGAGTGGATGATGAGTTGACGAGTAATAGAAACGAATGGAAAAGATTGACATATTTTTCCGACCCCACTTAAATGGGATAAGGGTAAGGTGATGATGATGAAAAAGCAAAGATTGTTTGGATATTTGCAAAATAAATGAGATTATAAAATTTCAAAATCTATTAAAAATATTTTATCGTAATTAGATGCAAATTCATACAGTTTTAGCTTCCTTACATTAAATTTGACATTTATAAACATATGAACTATAAACATAAACGCACAAATAACATCTAACGATCATTTCATTACCTACGACGTCATTAGTTCGTGCCGTTTTGTATGAAGCGTTTTTCAGGGATCCGCGGCGGCGCCGCAAATCTGACCCTTTAAATCCCTGTAGCTCCGAAAGTAATAATCGCAGACACCCTGTTACTTTTACAAAATTGCTTTACTATTAGCATGCTCTTAATTTATATACAATTTAAAAAACTGTCATCATCCCTAATCTCATTCTCATCATCGATAGAAGACTCGAGCTTAGCAGTGAGTATGGTTTTAAAAACGAACAAGCTTCAATACCTGTTTCTTCACCTTTTTCAGATGAAAGGTACCTAAAGCTAACGATAGTTTAAATACTTCACGGACAATCAAAAATTCTGGCAAAGGAGCAAATAAAACAAATAAAAAAACACTCAAAACTTTTATGGTTGTTCAATACATAGGTTTACATCACAAACACTTAGAAATATAACAACAATATAAGGCGAATAGAGGTTATTCCGTTTAAATTCAATCGTAATATTTTTTTAAATAATATATGCCATATACTATATTACATACATTCATAATATAGAAGGAGATCTGATAATATTAGGATTTTGTTTGAAAAAAAAGTAAACCTTCAGGTTCTCGTCCACTAAGCGACCATGACCAAGACATGGGTCTGGGTCATGGTCATGGTCAGAAAAGTGAGGTCTGCTTGTTAGCTAGATTTGCAGCCGCAAATAAGACCGCTCATAATGTGGCCAATTAGGTATTTCACTACATTTGAATATTACTTAAGTTAAGTCAATATTAATTAATTAATACATAATTCTTTTAATTCTTAGTCGTAATTCAATTAATTATAATTTTAAACGAGAATTTATATTTACATAAATATAAATTTATTTTCTAGAAATAATAAAATGAAAAAATCAAAAATTTGTAAAATAAATAAGGTTCGAAAATTTCAAAAATAATAATCATGCATTTTAAAATATAAAAAAATTAAATAAATATACTAAATGAAAATCGTACAATTTTATATTCGACATTTTTATTGGAAGAAATATATAAACATAAACGCAAAATTAACAACGATATCTGTAATTTTATACGCCCATACAAGTTTTACATAAGACGTACCGCCAAGCGATTTAGCGTTCCGGTACGATGCCGTGTAGAAACCAAAAGGGGTGTGGATTTTCATCCTCCTCCTAACAAGTTAGCCCGCTTCCATCTTAGACTGCATCATCACTTACCATCAGGTGAGATTGTAGTCAAGGGCTAACTTGTAAAGAATAAAAAAAAAACAACGATTTTTCTTCGGTGTGACGTAACGCAAAACATATTTACTATGAGGCGTTTTTGAGCGCACAGCATTGTCGCAAAGAAGTTCGTAAGTACGTACATCTCCGAAAGCATAATCATCGCAGATATACTGTCTTTCTACAAAATTGCTTTACTAATAGCATACTTTTAATATCAATAAAAAAATAGTCAATAAAAAATTAATAGTTTCAAATTTCTTAAAATAAATAGTAAGTACCTAGTTTCTTCCATAACTTTGTCACCAGTGTGTTTAGTGGGAGTTTTCAATATTTTCATATTGTCACTATCGCGTTGAAGTTAATGCGAATTTATATGTAATTTTAACAGTTGTGCAGTAGTGCCACTAGATGACGCTGTTTCAATTCCTTAGAAATTCGCGTTTACGTTAACGCGATAGTAACAGTATCAAACTGCCACTAGGCCCTCTGTTTTTTTTTATATCATTTTCAATGAAAACAAAAAAGTAATATTTTAAACATAAAGTATCTTGTACACAAGAGCATATAAAAATTACAAAATAATAAAAAGAAATAAATTAAGTTTCATTCACACTCTTACAAATAAGTTTAACAACAATAACTTTATTCTTTACAGATAATACATTTATTATTTGGTTTTGTTTTGGTGATATTTACAATGTGTTTGTTATAAAATATTCCGTGTAGTGGATTTGACGTAATAATAGAGGATACCACTAAAACAGGGCCTTCACCCATCTGTTTACTGGATGAAAAGATTTTTATGTCAAATTAAATATGCCAATAAATATATTTAAGCTACTGTTACACATGCTCATTTCAAGCACGAAAGCATGCTACTTATTAGCATGTATATCGCAACATTGCTAATAAGCTTTTGAGCGCGTCTGAACAGGTTTGCTTATCGAGTATGCTAGTCGATCAACATTGCTATTCTGTATTCACCTTTATCTCTCCCTGTCTAACACGATACTATAGACAGAGAGCGATAGATAAAAATTAGCATGTGTAATTGGAATGTTTGCTTTGAGCATGCTTATTTAGGAGCATACTTAAAAATAACATGCTTATAGCTAGCAAATGTAAACGGATGATAAGCATGCTCGGAGCATACTTAATAGCACGTTTGTAGCATGCTACTTTAGAGCATGTGTAACAGTACCTTTAGTCCAGGATCCGAGAAGCATTTTTACAATTGATTACTATCAAGTTAATTTTCCATGAGTAGCTTCATCTTGATGCTCAACTTTTTTATCTACGAAAATTCTTGATTCTGGTAACTAACAGGGTTACTACTACTAGGTAATAAAATCTTCTGAGCGTAGGAATGAGATAGAGAGAAATTAACTTGATAATAATCAATTATAATTATAGTATATTATATTCTATTTTATTTTATTTATTTATTTTATAATCAATTGTTAAAACAGCTTGGGTCAGCGTGGTGGATTACTAATTAGCCTAACTCGTGCTCACAAGTGAGCCGAATTTGGGTCATCAATGATGATGAAAGAATAGCAAACATCCTTATATAATTTTCTGCTTTTAATAGATATTTATTATTATTTGTTTTAAAAGTTAATTTATTACAGATTTCTGGAGCAGTGTGAATTTTTCAAAATTATATTTATTTATGTATAATAAGTACTTAGGTATATCTACTATTTACATGTTTGTATTTTATATATTAGATATTATCTACATAACAAAAGGTACTTACGTATTTCATCGTTAATTGTACTTAAAAAACTTTATAATAAAATTAAAAACAAACAGCATTGCAATGGCATTGCACATTACGAGTATATATGTAGATGCAAAAGTAATCTCACATTTAAATACAATTAGATCAATTGAACATTTAATTTTGAAAAGGGCACAAGTCCAAAAATTTAAAGTGTCCAGAAATTTAAAAAAAAAACTAATTATTTTCCAAATCAGTGTATAATTTCTAAAAGTAACTATTATTAGCCTTCGAAAATTACTAAAACTATTTATTTAAAAGTAAACCTAAATAAGTTATTAGATATTTTATATTTGTGAGGTGTATGTACAGAATATCCGACATGTGCCCTTTTCCAAATTGCCTATATTCAATTAAAATCTTAATAATTCGATTTAACTCTAAGCTATTATTGTAGAAACTTTTGCTACTACTATAAATCTTTTCTGGAAGACCGTTTGGTTTTAATAAAGTTAACAAACAAGTCTGTATGTTTGAGCGTATAATCACATGTGAACTGAAAAACGGCTAGCCGTCTATACTAGCTGACGCCGCGTGGTTTCACCCGTGTGGTTCCGGTTTCCGTAAGAAAACGGGGATAATATAATAGCCTATAGCCTTTCCCGATAAATGGATCTAACACTGAAAGGATTTTTCAAATCGGTCCAGTAGTTCCTGAGATTAGCGCGTTCAACCAAATAAACAAACTCATCAGCTGTATAACATTAGTATAGATTATAATGAGGTAAACTTAGTGAGATTTTGAAAATTCTTTCACCAATAGAAAGCCATGTTTTTGTGAATGTCATAGGCTATATGTTATCCTCGTATGCCCACGAGAACGGGAACTTTTTTATTCTTTACAAGTTAGCCCTTGACTACAATCTCACCTGATGGTAAGTGATGTTGCAATCTAAGATGGAAGCGGGCTAACTTGTTAGGAGTAGGAGTAGGTTTCTACATGAAATCGTACTGGAGTGCTAAATCGCTTGGCGGTACGTCTTTGCCTGCCAGACCTGGACCAATAAAGAAAACCTTCATCGGCCCAGCCGGGGATCGAACCCAGGACCTCCGTCTTGTGAATTCACCGCGCATACCACTGCGCCACAGAGGCCATCAAAACACGGGTGAAACTCCGAGGCGTTGGCTAGTGTATTTTATAACGCTTGTCTGTACACATTATCACTACATTCAAAGCCAAAGACTTCCAAAATAGGTATAATATTAATAAATAAATATTTTTTACAAAAACTATGACTTGATGAATGTGTTAGCACCAACTTAAAATATAAGACAACCATATAGTATCGGAATTAAAGCTTTAAGGTCGAAGCTCATTAGAGCCACCCAGGACCCGACCCGCACCACATCGCCTCGAGTGGTTAGTATTCTTCGTTTAGATTTGTATCCGCATGCGCTCACTACGTCAACTTCGTACCATCACCAAGAGGTGCGAGGCGACTCCTCGATGATAGCTCGCTGTTGGCATGCTTGCCTCGCGTGAAATACTACTTGGAAATTCGTTGGCCACGCGAGGTTCACTGGTGACAACGCAGCGTCCACCCGTGGTCTCTGTCGACTACAAGTGGACGCCTAGTTACGAGGCGGGTCGGGTCCCGTATGGCTCTAATGAGCTACGATCTTTATGCTACAAAAGAAGAATAATATTTCCAATGCAACAATATATTTTCAACTTCACGCCATATTGAAGGCTCTAGTCACATGCAGTTAAAATGTCTCGATTCGCGACACGTGTATTATAAAGTCAAGGGCGTAACCAGGGTGGGGCAGGGAGGGTCAGCCACCCTACCCCCCTTGAGATTAAAACATAAATTGTTCTTTTTTTACTACAACAATGTTTGTTATTAAAAATTACTTTTTACATTAAAACAGACAAATTATTTGTGCAAAGCAGCTTAGGATAAATTAAGGCACAAGATTTGACTTGGCTAATTTTTACATGCAAGTTTGTAAGTAAGTAGTACCTGCATAAGTTATGTAAGAAATTGATCTTTACTAATATTATAAAGAGAAATGATTTGATTGTTTGTTTGTTTGCATTGAATAAGCTCTGAAAGTAATCGACCGATTTGAAAAATACTTTCACTAATGGAAAGCTACATTATCAGGGAGTAATATGGTTATAAATTATTCCCGTATTCTCACGGAATTGGGGTATGAAACTACGCGGGTAAAACCGCGGGGTTCTGATAATAAATTATATGAACACTAGTAAACGCCAGTCGATTTCACCCGCATAATTCCCGTTTTTGTGAGAATACGGCTATTAAATATAGCTGACACTCACAAATTACGTGGCATCTGGTAAAATAATATTCAATTTTGGTTTAGTAGATCCAAAGATTACCCCTACAATACTACAAACTTTAACTCTTTATAATTTTAATAATAAATATATTTATTTCATAACTTTCTTTGTTAGGATTCTTTGTTCTGTTTTAAGGATTTCATTTGTGGCCAAAACTTGCCAATTCAAATCTCGTTTTAGTTACAGATAAAAATTTCATTTCATCCTCTTGGAGTTAGTTTTTCCATTTGTAAATCTACACTTAAAAGGCTAATGTCATTGCAACCGTAGCAATGTCTCTGTTTATATCATCTACACCTTTCACCAAAGTTCGGCAACCACCAACTGCGGAACTGCTTGTAATACTTCGGCTTCTCCATTGACACTGAGTTAAGAGCTTTACACACTTCACATATGTTATCAGTACTGGACGGATCACGATAGGAGTAGTAAGACTTCCAGCCGAAAAACCTGCTGTACTTTGTGTAGGACTTCATGAGGTCGACAATGGTGGCTGCCAACTCGGTGGGGGTGGTGTCTCGCGCGTTCAGGTACGACCCTGGAGGGAGGAACCTGCGGGATTAACAACATTTGTTAAAATGGGATGATAAGTATCTACTTCTTATGCTAGTGTCATCCAGTGGCCTGCCTTGGAGAGGCCTTGTATCAAAATTTAGTTTTAATGATTTAATGGATATATTATAAATACGAAAGAAAGACTGTCTGTCTGTTACCTTTTCGCCGATTTGAATGAAATTTGTCATAGAGAAAAATTGTACCTTGGAGCACAGTTATGGATACAATAAACTTGTAACTCTACCAAGTTAGCCCGATTTTAACTTAGACTGCATCGTCACTTAACATCAGTTGAGATAGCGGTCAACATTTAACTTGGAACAAAAAAAGGAGTTTTTTATTCTTTGACAAGTAAGTAGATGGATCAAACAAATAGCTTGTTGCTTGGTGTAGCGAAGCATACCTAATGTATCGAATTCTGTCATAGAGAGCCAAACTATGTATCTAATACTAACTAATAATAAAAAGAAACTGATTCACATTATACAATTTAAGTCTAGTAATATAGTGCATATATTATTATTATTGCTCAAAACACCTAGGTGCACTTGCATGAGCATTAAGCAATTAAAATTCAAACGAAATGTCGAAACAATTACTAGAATTGCTCCATATCGCTCCACTAATTGTGCTACAATTATCCATACATGTTGTCAACTAATAATTGCTCCATTTTCCCGTTCATCTTCAGCAATAATCAACTATTATCTCCAGGTATGAGGTGAACAAAACATCACAAAAACCTTTACCTGGGAAAAACCTTTACCTTTACACACTTAAATTCACTAACAAATTGTCTATCGTTTTTTGAGGGTAAACTCACACATCGAAAATATTTAACACTAATAGAATATATCCTGTGTCCTTACACAACACACAACTATAAATTTTAAATCGTTATACACTCACGTGTAATTTTAACACAATGAAACATCAATTGTATAGACGCAGTTTGATCATGATCAAATAGTTTTGACAGAGGGATAACTTCTAGCAATGCAGATCCTTTAATAGGTATTTGGTCTGCGCTAGGAGATTCATTTAAAAAGTGGACAAAATGTGTTAATTCAAATATATTTACCTAGAGTAATCAGCACCACCAAAAACGATCGGCACAACGTCATGCTGCATCGCCGTTATAAGCTTCTCGGTAACATAATCTACCGAAAAAGAATTCTCAAAAGAGAGGTAGAAGAAATAATCTCTATCTAATATTGTACTGCAATTCTTCTGTTTCCTCGGACACGTGAGTGGTCCACACTTTCCATATATATCTACACTTAATTTGTATCCCTCTAAAGCCTTCTGCAGGTTATTTACATATTCACGACGATTGTTCCTACTTCTACAATTAGAGACAAACCACGCCACTGCTTTGGTTTTATTCTTCAGTCTCATCGCTAAATTCTCGTCAACAGAACCACCTACAACCCAATCCATCTCCGGCTTGGGTCCAATAACTTCGCCTTCAGTATTTTTAACTTGTATATACGGAATCGGTATATCTGAATCTAGTCTATATGTAGCTGTTAGGTTAAAGAAATCTTCGTATATATCTTTGCATACAGGTATATTAACAGCTGATTCCATATTGAAATAAACGTACTTCTGTCGTGGCGAACGACTCAATGGAAGATCTGATTTAGTCAACGGCTCAGTATTACGTCCATTGAAGAATATATAATCGAACTTCGTAACATCGCCGTTAAAATAATTCCTATCAGTCGTCACGTAGCAGTTAATCACTGGGCATTTCTTGTCCACGAAAGCTTTTTGGCCTTTCCCAAAATAGTAGAACGGCGCAAAATCATATCGGGTCCACAGAAGAATATATTTTACATCGCTAGGTAGCTTTTCCACCTTTCTGTATATTTCCGCATATCTGTAATCACGAGCGACATTTTTTATAACTTCGTTTATCAAGGTTTCGTTGATGAATGTTGGCTTATCGGTTTCTACTAACTGTATCCATATCACGGAGAGCGCCAGGCTGATACACGTGATAAGGAGGAAGAATCGAATCGATTGCATGTGTTTCAAGTACGTTTCAATACGTCTACGCATTTGAATGCATCGAGACATCATTCTCGTCTGTCATGATCGGACCATTTGACCATTTAGAAAAGCTATTTTGTATAAGTTCATGCCATCTGAAACAAAAAATATTGTAATTGTTAATACATTAACAATACGAAGCTAAATGCACGTTATGCTTTCGCTCTTTGCTTATGGGTCTCTTTTTCTCGCTCCAAATGAATTAATTGTTTCTTTTCAGTGTGTCCATGCCAAGAACTCTCGACGATGGTTGACATAAATATTTACGATTGATACTTGAACTGATGACGTTGCATCTTTATAGTGTGTAAAGGTTTTATATTATTTAAATGTATCTATATATATAATAAATTATGCAGCAATTATATAATAACGAAAAAAGTCTGCTGTTATTGGCATTGACGTGATACAGATAAACTAAAATATGTTTTTTATCTATACTAATAACCTCAGAATACAGAAAACCACCAGAAGCCACGTTTAGATGTCATTCTATAGTGCGCAGTGTGTCCAAAAATTGTACACAACAGCCTGCACTCGTCGCAATTCTCACCCGCGTAATGTTTCTAGTACATAAGAATATTTATTTGTGCTACTTACACGTGAAATGTGATCCTATTCAGTTTCTTTTTTTTACCAACGGCATTTTTACACGAAGGAATAGCACAAGACGGCTTAATTTAATTAAATTTGTCACCTGTATAGCACGTCAAACAACACGACAAACACAGAGTGAGTAATCGTAAAATGTGTAGTTTAAATGGCTTCACTTCTTTGCGCTATTACTCCTTCTGGTGGTTTTCTGTATTCTGAGCTAATAACATAAAAATAGGTAAATGAAATGAAAACGTATTGTTTTAACAAGTTTACTTTTAACTGATTGGGCTGGGATCTTATTATATCTATTATGTGCTAAACCTGTATCAGAAGGCCCCGCTCTTCCTTAACGTATAATAATAATTATAAAACAATAATATTAATATCTATAAAGTAGGTAAGACGTAATCCTACCAATATAATAGACTCGAAAGTTTGTATTGATGTATGTTTGTTTAGATGTTTGTTACTCTGTATCGCCGCTACTACTAAAGCAATTTGGCTGAAATTTGGAATGGAAATAGATTCTACTTTTCCACGCGGACGAAGTCGCGGGCGTCCGCTAGTTTTCTTATAATTTAATCATACAAACGTCAAGTGAGGATAAGAATAAAATTGTGGGCCTGTGAAGAAAGCAAACGCATATGATTTAACCCTAGGTAACTAAACTATATTTGTAGATACACAGTAACTAAACTTTCGTCAGATAGACTACGCAATAAAAAACGTAAAAAAAATCAAAAGTATTTATTAATAACAGGAAATGGTTACATGGCACTTAACTTTGGTTTATTAGGAACTGATGTGAAAGACATTTAACCATAAATCACTATTCCGCGCAGCTACTACACATGTCAATATTGTGCGACCCACAAATGGCATTTTTGCATCTCATGCACCGATGTTTTGTCATCCTGCGAGCCTTCGATGGACATAAATAACATATTTTGCGTACATTGGTCACAGAATGAACAGGAGTTTCAGGTTCTGAAGACTCGCCAATAATATCTTTTATCATGACCTTGATGTCACGCCTCAAAGTCACCGTTTGTAATCGCTCCCGTAGCCAAGGCTCCATCAGTTGATCTCCCATCTTCATGACAAAATCGCGTCGTAGTGTCGGCTTCTTCTTATTTCTTAAGTTGTTTGAGATGTAAATAGCGTAGGCATTGATACTAGCTAGATTTAACATATTATAAAAAATGCATAACGGCCATCTGTTAGTTTTTCGGTTGACACACATATTTGAGCACATTTGATCAACCGTGTCTACGGCACCCTTTGTACTGTTATAAAAGTGAATTATTTCCGGTTTCCCTGTCGTCACTTCAATATTTGGTTGATCGTGAATTGTGGACAGCACAAAAACCACTTTGTTTGACTTAGCTTTATATGAAACTAATGTCTTATCGCCATCGTAACAAAACATCGAAGTTCCAATGGCACGAGACCTAGAATTTTTAAGTTTTCCAGGAATTTCCCGTTTGTTACTTCTCAAAGTCCCCACTAAAGTCAAATTATAAGGTGACTGTAACAGCTCATCAGCCAAAGATACAGACGTGAACCAATTGTCCATCGTTATGTTACGATTGGTGCCGTGTAAAGGAGTTGTTATGTTTTTTATGAAGAATGTAGCCAATGGTTGTTTTTGGGTATCGGTTCCTTTTCCTAGGTACGGAATTGCATTTATTACATATTTACTATTGACATCTGCGGCCATTACAAGTTTTATCCCATATTTGTTTGGTTTATTAGGAATATATATTCTAAATGGGCATCTTCCACGAAAGCCAACCAGTTGTTCATCTACAGTAATATATGATCCAGGCGTATACCATTTTTGAAAGTTATTAATCATATTTTGCCACAGTTCACGTATGTGTGTGAACTTGTCCTCTTTTCTTCTGTCATCTCTTGTTTGCTTTTCGTCAAAACGCAGACATTTTATGAGAAAATTGAATCTTTCTGCACTCATACAGGCTTTAAAAATTGTGCCTGATCTTTGAGTATTGAACAGGATGCGAGTTGGCAAATGATTGCTCTTCATAGCTGCGGCGTTCAATAACAAACCGAGCAAAGCTTTTATTTCTGACAAACTAGTCAATGAAACGGTATAAGATTCATGTTTATATTTATTCCTTTGAGTAAGAATCTCTGCATTGGTAAATGTCACAACTTGTTGCAGCATATCATCAGTTATGAAAAGCCGAAATAAATCTATTGGTTCCTGTAATTCCCTAGCTTCTCCTCTTGGACCTGGTATAAAATGTACGATATTCCGTCTCAAAGTACGAGTAGTGGCTGATCTAGGTACAGACGACCATTTATGTTGGTTTTTTCCATAAAGGAATCGGGAAGTTGATTGAAGAACACGTTGGTTACCTTGGTTTGAGGTTTGAGGAGAATTTGTTTCATAAATATCCCCCAAAGAGTCATCAGAGTCTATAATTTGAGTTCTTTGTCTCTTACTTGGTCGTATGATGCCATCCTCAGGTTCCGAAGATTCATTTGAGAATTCTGAATCGGAAGTGTTAAGATGTATTTCTTCCTCCACGTTATCCTCTGTCTCTGAGGCCGTATCATTTGAACCCTCTTCATCATCTTCCGCTTCTTCTTCGAGCCATTTACTTATCTGCTCTTCTTGTTTTCTCAAATCCATCTAAAAATAAGAAAAGTTGCAAATCATATAATCAAATAAACAGATACAACAAAAAAAGATTTCATAAAATATAAACTTTTCGTAGTTCATTTCACTTATATATAATTATAATAGTATAATATATAATTTAATAGTAAAATACATCAATTGAAATAAAACTTAAAGAAATACTTCATGTAAGTTGTGTATAAATAAGAAAAAAAAAACAAAAACTAATCATACGTACCTTTGCAAAAAAACGTACGTTGTAACTAAACTTTCGTCAACCAGGCAACGATATAGCCGTAGGTCACCTCCTAATTATCGTGTGACGGCAACCGAGTCACTCGATGAACTATTGGCACCAATCAGGAAGGTAAACAAAGAGTGGTGGGTGCGGGGCGCGGGGAAGTAAGTGCACTTGACTTTCTCGGAGAGGGGCGTCGTCGCGTAGACGAATGTTTAGTTATCTAGGGTTAATAAATACGCATATGATTTAATAATAAATACATATTAAATACGATTTTTTGCAATACGGTAATTACAAAATGAAACTAAGGCATGAATCGAAATCGGCAATTGATCTGAAATGACTTTCCATGCTTTAATTTTTTTTTGGTTGTAGTTCATTAGACCCACCCGACACACCCGGAAAGGACCCACCCGGGACCCGACCCGCACCGCCTCGTCGCTAGGCGTCCACTTGTCGTCGAGAGGTTGTCTGGTTTTTAACCGACTTTTAAAAAAAAGGAGGTTTTCAATTCAAATTTTATGTTTGTTACCTCATAACTTCGTCATTTACTAACCAATTTTGAAAATTCTTTTTTTGTTTGAAAGAGTATATCTTCTGTGAAAATTAAATAAAAAATGATAATGAATCTTGAAATTGGTTTAGTAATTGTGTGTTAAATTTAAAATAACTGAGATACGTCTTTGAAGTCGGTTTTATTTTTATGTTAAAAAGATTATTATTTAGTGCATTGTTTGGAGGAACATATCTCTTCATTAACATTTCTAATTACTGTAACGCATTGCAATTTGTGTATCGTTCGTTATCAAGCCATATACGGCTCACTGCTGACCTCGAGTCTCCTCTCAGAATGAGAGGGGTTAGGCCAATAGTCCAGCACGCTAGCCCAATGCGGATAGGCAGACTTCACACACGCGGACTTCACACATTCAGAGAATTAAGAAATTCTCTGGTATGCAGGTCTCCTCACGATGTTTTCCTTCACCATTTGAGACACGTGACATTTAATTTCCTAAAATGCACAGAGCTGAAAATTTGGAGGTGCATGCCCCGGACCGGATTAGAACCCACACCCTCCGGAATCGGAGGCAGAGGTCATATCCACTGGGCTATCACGGCTCTCCAATTTGTGTGTATGTAGTTAATTGATCTGGCAACAACCGATTACTTCAGCAAGGCCACAGTATCCGCACTTTTCAATTCTCTACGCTACAAGATATTTTAGCAAGCGTCTATTTAATTTTACTTCCTCTATTTTATTGTGTTCTATTTTAGTTTTGAATCGATTTTAATATTGATTTTTAGGGTTCGGTACCACAAAGGGAAATCCCTTATAATCCTACTAGCTGACGCTGCGCGGTTTCACCCGCGTGGTTCCCGTTCCCGTAGGAATACAGCGGTAATATATAGCCTATAGCCTTCTCAATAAATGGGCTATCTAACACTGAAAGAATTTTTCAAATTGGACCTGAGATTAGCGCGTTCAATCAAACAAACAAACAAACTCTTCAGCTTTATAATATTAGTATAGGGTTTTCCTTTTGTGGTATCTGCATTTTACCCTTTATCTCGTAAGCGCGAAAAATATATACGACCGTTTATGCCACAAACAACTTCATAATTTACTGTAAACCAAGAACAATGAAATTGGGCAACTAATTTTACTCAAGTCTATTGAAAAAACGCACAAGAACGATTCAAACTCGCTCTCCGAGGGTTCCGTACATAAGATAGTTCTGGAATTTAATTGCGCAGTTTTTGCCGAGTATTCCCGCTTGAAATTCAGCTTCTACCTTCTTTTTTAAAGATATTATAGTTATAAATGTTTTGAGATTTTTCTAATGCTTTAACGATGTATTTATCTAGTGCTAACGATGTTACTTACCAAATTTCATAGTTTTTGGTCAACGGGAAATGCCCTATGAATTTTGATTTCATTGATTGTGTCGAAATAAGCGTTTTTTGCTGAATATAAAGCAGTATATTTTTTTACATAAAGTTTGATTTTTCACAACTTCATGGGACCGTAAACCTTAGGATATGGTTTAAATTTCAACTGTCCGTCCAGATAATAAAGTGATCTTTAAGGGGTTCCGGTTTTTCCTTTTGAGTTACAGAATTCTAAAAACTACGCATTTGTAATAATCAATCATAAAAACATGGTATTTATGTAAGGAACAGTGGGCCAAATTTATAATTAAGTTGCCATCGTCATGCGGGATATTTTATGAAAAAACTTAATTAGCACTAGCTTTTCTATTTTTTTTATGATGTTTAGTTTTCGATTTATGAAAGAAGCAATAAGAAACTTTGTATGCAACTCTCTTGTTAAAAATTCAAAGGCCAAGAGTTATGCAGACGAAGTCAGGGCGTATGCATTAGCTAGTTTTTCCTATTATTAATAAACTAATCTCGATGTTATCATAGATACACACTGTTCTCATATAAATCCATGACGTATGCACGGTGTCTGCACAGACGTTTCACAAATAGCCCAGTCATTCTACATTTTATATGGGTTCTAGATTTTAGAACGAATCTAAATTCTGGATTAAATCTGGACTAAAGCTTCTTCAATAGAAAAACGTTAACAAGGGCTCTTGATTTAAAAACGAAATAAACAATGTGTTCCGTTTTTTCCTTTTGAGGTAGATAGGGAACCCTAAAAATATCCAAAAAAAAACATAATGTAGATAAATAAACTGTATCTGAAATTCTGACTTTACCGCGCCTTATAAGGTAAAGAACCCGACTTTCGTTAAGAGAAATTTCAAATACTACCTAATCGTTTTTCTCAAAATTATTAAATTAAATGATTTCAACATAAATAATCATAATCATCATCAACCAATGATAATTTTATACTATAGATAGGTTACGTGCCTACAAAATCAACGCAAAAAGTGATCCGAATTAAGCGACTCCACTGAGCACACACATGCACAATTTGGTCTTAAATTCCATTATAAATTTATGTAAATATATATAGTTTTTACACTTCCTGAACAAAAAGTTCGACATTGTAGACGATAATTAGCTACGGTATTATTTATCTAAATTTCGTTCGTAGTTTAATAAACGACTAAATGAAATTAAGAACATTAAAACAATAATACACATTTGTCCGCCTCAGTTTTGATGCGCTAGTGCCATATCTCTAGTATAAAATATCATTGTCATCAACATAATAAAAAAAAAACCTAAAAGGCAAAAGCCTATTTCTAAACATCCAGCATGCACAGCCACTTCTCTGTTTCATCATACAAAAATAAACCAATTAACCCCAAACACCTTAAAAGTACAAACTAGAAATTGAAAGAACAAGTAAATAAATGCATCCAGTAAATATAAACACCGCACCTAATATCATCACTGCACTACAATTTTCAACCTTCACACGTATACACAAGATACAATTTTCATTGCAGTACGTAGTCTTAAAATCCTATCGAATTAAGAAGACACAATTGAAAATCACGGTACGCTGTCAATTTCGTCTCTCGCATCGTCAACACAATTTTGAATCTTCGCACACACACGTAAGGTTCACAATTCATCGCAGCACGTATAACCCGACCGAATTGAGGAGCGCACTATTGGGGAAACAGGGTGAACTCGAAACTGTCATTATTTCGCTCCGCACATGCGTACAACTGGACACACCTTCGTGGTCCATACTTATAGTTCTCGGGAAACGGTGAATACGTTTTATTTTGTATAAAAACAGGTAATTTAAGTAATATTTAACTGAAATTGTTCTGATCACACGCGTTCGCCAGTTGGGTACCGTAATAGCGTTTATGTTTTGTTTTGTTATGGAAGCGTGTATCCCCACTTTTCTATTGGAGCGGGGGCCTCCATGGCGCAAGCTCGCCAACTGACGTAGTCAAGGTCATTGGAACAGCTAGGGTGAACCACCTCTGTGTTTGTCGGGAAAATTGGACGCGGGCAAATTGGGGCCTTGACTAAATGATGGTGTTACAAATGTGTCATATAGTGTGACAGTTTTTAGTGTTCCGTATAGCAGAATTAGAAACTAACTTCGTCCATCTGTGTGAAGTATTTTATTAAAAGATATATTTAATTAGTATTGCGTTACTAAAAAGCTCCTGGCTATAGTTTAAGGGTTAATAATAATAATGTATGGTGCGTAGAATGACATCTTTTTTATGTTATTGTAGAAGATTCGGATTAAGACCTTCTGTTTATTGGATGAAAATGTTTTTTTTTATTCTTTACAAATTAGCCCTTGCCTATAATCTCTCCTGATGGTAACTGATGATGCAATCTAAGATGGAAGCAGGCTAACTTGTTAGGAGTAGGATGAAAGTCCACACCCCTTTCGATTTGTACACGACATCATACCGGAACGCTAAATCGCTTGGCGGTACGTCTTTGTCGGTAGGGTGGTAACTAGCCACGACTGAAGCCTCCCACCAGCCAGACCTGGACCAATTATGAAAACCTCAATCGGCCCAGCTGGGGATCGAACCCAGGACCTCCGTCTTGGAAATACCACTGCGCTACGGAGGCCGTCAATTTTTTTTTTTTTTTCGTTTGGAAGGGCTTTTGAAGGCATAGTTTCCAATTAAAGTTTTACTATTTATACAATTTAGTCTACCTATTAGTTACCCACATAGATAACATAATTTATATTAACAGATTTAACTGATAACGATAATCTTAATTGCTCAACACAAATACAAGTTCTTGTTAAATTATAGATATCTTTATAGATTTTATCATAATTTTATTTAGTCATTGGAAATAAAATTTATTATCACCTAAAAAACGATATGTGTATGAATTTTAACAATAAGATAAAACTGAGCCGTGATAGCCCAGTGGATATGACCTCTGCCTCCGATTTCGGAGGGTGTGGGTTCGAATCCGGTCCAATTTTTCAGTTGTGTGCATTTTAAGAAATTAAATATCACGTGTCTCAATCGGTGAAGGAAAAGATCGTGAGGAAACCTGCATACCAGAGAACTTCTTAATTCGCTGCGTGTGTGAAGTCTGCCAATCTGCATTGGGCCATCGTGGTGAACTATTGGCCAAACCCCTCTCATTCTGAGAGGAGACTCGAGCTCAGCAGTGAGCCGTATATGGGTTGAGAACGACGAGGGAAAACTGCGCGTGTGTGAAATCGTGCGTGCGGGAAATTAAGGTGCATCATTCGTGGGTTTTTCATACATCGCTACACGCCCCCCGACCCGCGCGGACCATCGGGAGTGTTACAAACGAACTTGCCAAACTATACCATACAATATGAGTGACATTATCTTATTGTTAAAATGTAAAGCAAAAATAATTAAAAAAAATAAAACTATTCTATAATATTCCAGTTTCCACATCCGAGATCACTGACTTGCTTGTTTGACAATTATTATAAATTAGATAAATTTACATACTCTTATTGATAGGGGTCCGTCAAGGAAAAGGAACCCTTATAAGATAGATAGACAGACGTCCTTGTCAGTCTGTCAGTCTATCAGTCTTGTCCGTCCGTCACACCCTTTTTCTCAGAAATACGTAGAAGTATAAAATTGAAATCAATACCGAATACTGAAATCTGTCCCCTAGAGCTATAAAATGCCTCAAAAGTCTAAGCAGACAAAGCAATGGTCGTTTATGTCACATTTATCATACATTCATATACTACCCATTATCTGAAATCATTTATTTTGACAGGAAGAAACGAAAATTTTAGATTTTCTGTAATTTAAAAAATAAAGGAATTTAATTTTTACGACATAAGAAAGGTCTAAATCTTAAACTAACCTAGTAAACCTTTTTGTTATTTGTTGTTGTACGGAACATTTATTGCGGAAGAGACTCGCACTTGCCCGGTTTTTTCAATTAATCATTTGTACGCCCATGATATCAACCAGATAACACACAAAATTAAAAAAAAAATTAATGATTTAGATAATTGCTGTAAGTAATATTGTAACATAATTATGAGTAGATAAGAAATAATTTCTGGTAGATACGAGTAACTTTCTGTCTTTTAATTAATAAGGCCTCCTTATAGGTTATATAGAGCTTAGACCCACTATGCTGCTCCAATGTGGGTTGGCGGGATTTAGGTGATAATGTTAAATTACCGGCTAATATCAGATGGTGATATGAAGAGAGCCGTGATAGCCCAGTGGCTATGGCCTCTGCCTTCAACCCGGAGGGCGTAGGTTCGAATACGGTCCAGGGCATGCACCTCCAACTTTCAGTTATGTGCATTTTAAGAAATTAAATATCACGTGTCTTGAACGGTGAAGGAAAAACATCGTTTAGAAACCTCGCATACATAAAAATTTTATTAAGTGTGTGAAGTCTGCCAATCCGCATCGGGCCAGCGTGGTGGACTAAGGCCTAACCCCTCTCATTCTAAGAGGAGACTCGCGCTCAACAGTGAGCCGAATATGGGTTGATAATGATGTTCAATTAATGGCTAATTTCAGTAACGTGCTCTCCGAGGCACGGGGGTAACACTACTAACTTTCCAAATCTAGGCTGAATATTTTTATGGAAAATGTCCTGGAAAAAAGAAAAACTCAGTAGGAATTCCATGACACCACCCAGGATTCGAACCTTCGACCTTGTAATCTGAAGATCACTGGATCAACAAGGTAGTATCAGACTTACCTACTACATAATCAAGATGTGAGTTTCCGGAAAAAAGCGTTAAATCAAATGAAAATTACGTACGATTACTCATTCGACATGCTTTCCTACTATTATTTAAGTACTATATTATATATTTATTATATTATGTATTCCGAGATACTTAAATTTTAAAATTATATTTACAGCACACTAAAATTTGTTATTTTTATACGCAAAAAAATGGCCTCAACTCATTGCAATTATCTAAAAAATTTCACTGTCATAGGAAATCGGAAAAGACTTCCTCAAATAGGAAAAACATCTAACAGTGGATACATAGACGTTGTGGGGGTGCCACCAGGGGATCGTTTACCCGCTGGGTGTCGAATTTTAACTCTATGCGTTTGAAAATTCGACACTCAGCGGGTGAATGGTCCCCTGGGAGTGCTCCTGCAACGTCTATGGATTACACTGTAATAATTGTGCCCCTCAAAAGTATTGCTCAATATTTTATTATATTAACACAAGCAGACGCCCGTTCTTATTACAGTTCCCGTTCCTGTAGGAATAGGGAAACAAAACATAGACTATGACACTTGCAAATAACTTGGCCTTCTATTGATAAAGGAATTTCCAAAATCGATTCAGTAGGTCCAAAGATTACCTGCAACCTCACGAACATTACTTCTTTATAATATTAGTAAAACTACACTAAAATTGTTTTTCCTACTTGAACTTTATTACTACTTTATCCTCGGGAAACTCACATCTCAATTATATCATCATCACTCACTAAAATTAACTTCACTTTTTACACTACTTAATAGGCTGTATGATCACCGATCTTTGCTTAGTCGTAGAGAACGAATTAAAAAAATAAACTTTTAAATGTGGAACACATTTTTCCGCTTGACCGCTGCACGTACCGGCGTTACACTCAGACTATCATTATGTACACACAAAAGTCAACATGAAGTGAGTATTTGCGCGCGCTATTAAAAATGCGGCAAAGCGTGACCGTATTTAAAACAGGTATTCCGTAGGTTTTATAAACAATGAGCTAGCCCTTGAGTGAGGTCTCATCTAAGATTGAAGCGGAAAATGCTTATGTTTGCCCAATATGACCGGTGATTTATAAGCGACATACCGGCACTCTAAATAGTTATGACCGTCTTTGCCGGATGGGTGGTAACTGGGAATCGAACTTAGTACCTCTATGTAGAGAACCACAGTACTACCAACTTCCCCCGAGAGGTCATCTCTTTTTGTGCTATTGTAAATTTTTACCAATTTTTCGTCTGGGAGAAAATTGGCAAGCGACGTACCGCCATGAGATTTAACGTTCCAGTACGATGCCTTGTAAAATCCGTCGATAGTTATGGATAGAATAAACTTGTATCTTGTATATAAGCCCGCTTCCTTAGAGGGTATCATCACCTAACATGAGATAATATGACAATCAAGAGTTAAAATTTCATTGAAAAATAAATAAATATAAACGGTTTTTGGTTGACTTGAGGTGATCTACGTGAATCTACAAGAATGATGTCACGGCTGAGATTATTTTTACATTGAGACGATGTAAAATTCACGCGGGCAAAGTCCAAAATTAATTCTGAATACAATTAAAATGAAAAAAATAGTTGAACCGATCTATCTTGATGATATCTCCCGCGTGTGCGGTGGAGATTAAAAACGGATATTTTTTTATTCTTTACAAGTAAGCCGTTGACTACAATCTCACCTGATGGTAAGTGATGCAGTCTAAGATAGAAAGCGGTCTAACTTGTTAGGAATAAGATGAAAATCCACACCCCTTTCGGTTTCTACACATCGTACAGGAACGCTAAATCGCTTAGCGGTAGCTTTTTTGCCGGTAGCGTAGTAACCTCCCACCAGCCAGACCTGAAAGAAAAACCTTATTGGCCCAGCCGGGGATCGAACCCAGGATCGTCTTGTAAGTCCACCGCCCATACCACCGTGCTACGGAGGCCGTGATGTATAAAATTATGATCATATTTTATATTCTTCGTTTTTCCTTATAAATGTTAGTTGTACTTACAATTTACTAAGTTGGTAGGTATATGCGATATTGCAATTATATATATTAACCGCGTAGTTCCCAATTCACGTTCCAGTGAGAATAAGGATATAAAATACAGCCTTTTTTTTTATTGAGAGAGAATACAATAAGGAACTTAAGCTAACTTATCCTAATAACTATACAAATCATGCCCACGTGGAATGGTGGCAAGGTCGAGGCAACAAGCCGCGGTGAAATGATACAGCCTACGTTATTTGCTGATAACATAGATTTCCATTTGTGAAAGCACTTTTAAAGTCGGTTTATTGATTTAGGCATGAAACGTAAATAACTAGCACGCATATTCGTATTTTTATTAATATACGAACTAATACCTAAAGAATAGAGAAATTAAGGTCTTCGTAAATTCCCCGTCGTAATAACCATTGATTTTTCCGTGATAAAAAGTAGCAATCTGTCTTTATATCTGCATCTGTGAGCGTGCCGTCACGCACACATATGCAATATGACAATATATGATGAGTAACAAATAAACGTACGAGCGCTTTTTTAAAGACCGTAAGAAAGCGCTGCGGCTGCGTTTTAAAAACGAGACGCTTTTTTCGAGCTCTCGAGAAAAGCGCTCGTGCGTATGTGGGCTAAAGACCTTTAGCCCTTATTCGCACGAGACCTTTTTAAAGGGATATTAAAAAAGCTTTCATGCGAAGGCTTAGACCAATCCCTCTAAATGTCGTTTCACCTCACCCGATTACACTTTTTGTAACACATTCACCAGTTCAAACGAACGTTACAAAATTTAACTTAAAAAATTACGGAAAACACTTGGAAAAATACAGAAACTCACCGACATACTTCTCTCGCCGCAAAGAAAATATTTGTTGTGACACCATTACTTGCTTTTATCGTGGTTATATTCACTGCACCCAAAATTAAGTCCAAACCAACATCGCGCGACTAAGTGCTTAACTATGTTATATGAAATTATATACAAGTTACAACTTGTATAGATAAGCCGTTATCTGACAAAAAACGTATGTGATAAGCACTTAACGCTGGCCACACACGGTCAAGTTTACAAAGCTGACTGCAGTGCGCGTAAGGAATAAAAAGGCGCGTAAAAAATATCTAAGCTAATAAAAATAATGCTTTATTGTAACTAAACTAATAAATGCATACATTAAAATAAATTAACTAGTTAAATAGTTTAAATTAAAAAAAAAATCTATTACTTAAAAATACTTATTCAAAATTTGCTTCACAAGCAGCATTCCCGCATTGAATTGCGATAGAAAGTCGATGCGCGGGAAAGCTGCTTGCCAGAGGGCCGCCTGATGCCTCCCTGAGGCATTTGCTGATATCCTTGTGGGCGCTCATGTCTCACGGACCTAGTGTGTCGCCAATAACCATATTTCGATAGTTTTTTCACTACCCACATCCCTACGCGCACTGCTGGCCGCTGGCTACTTACATGCACTTGGCTGTGTGTGGTCGGCGTAAGGCGCTATAGTAGTTGAATTAAGATCTTATAAAACAAAGTTTTATTTTCTTTCTCATTTTTAGAAAAATGACATCATTAACTACGACAAGTGAAATTAACTGATTCTGAATCTAAATCAAAAAGAAATAAAAGAAATTACTACAACTTTTACTTGCGTTTTTTTATTATTATACTGTTAAGTATTTAAGAAAAATAGAGACAATAAACAAAAAAAAACATACATACAGCCGAAGTAGAACCTTTGGAAGTCGGTTAACAAAGTCTATGTTTCAATAAATTCAAACACTATAAATAGGATTTTTATACGGTTTTTACAGATAAATACCAAAGTGATTTATGAAGAACAAGGTTTTTACAAAATTTTTACAATATATTGTGTAAATTGGCTGATATATGTCGTGAATATATTGATGATATTTGTCGGAAACGTCAAACCTATTGGGAGCTTTTGTCGAAGACGCTGCTTATTTTTGAGATATAACAAAACATGCATTATGGAAAAAATCCCACCATGCATGTTTTTCTTCACATTTTTGTAAAATATATTTGTATAAATATATCCGCAATGTATAATGTAAATCTGATGATTTTAAACTTATTTCGTGGTATAAATCTGATTAAAAGATTTCAAGATCTATAAACAAACTCTTTCGGTTTTACAAACCCTCAGATTCCAGTTTCGCGTTTTGAGGATCTCTAAAATACGTAATACCGGTGACTGTTCAAAACGATAAACATGTGCCAGATCGTCATACGATAGTTGCGATAAAAGAACGTTTTTTTTAATAATTCACGAAACAGACACGTGGCCCATGGCAACCAATACCCATCTATACATAATATTATAATGCTGAAGAGTTATTTTGTTTGAACGCGCTAATATCAAATGAAAAAAAATAATTTGAAAATGAAAATGAATTTTATTTGTTTTAAACATTTACATTAAATAATAGGGCTGAGACCTTCTTTTAAGTAAATACCTATGTCAGAAGGTCTCGCTCTTCTTTTATAACATCACTAGCTGACGTCGCGCGGTTATACCCGCGTGATTCCCGTTCCCGTAGGAATACGGGAATAATGTATAGCCTATAGCCTGCCTCGATAAATAGGCTACCTAACACTGAAAGAATTTTTCAAATCGGACCAGTAGTTCCTTAGATTAGCGCGTTCAATCAAACAAACAAACAAATAAACAAACAAACAAACTATTCAGCTTTACAATATTAGTATAGATTCTCGTAACTAGAGTATTTACATTGTACAGTTACAAATTTTGATAAGTAATAGTAATTAATATATTATTATAAGTTATAAGGAAAAAACACATCAAAAACATGCAGTAGATATGGGATAAATAAGGATGTGTGAGTGCATGTGTGCGTGTGTTTGTGTGTTTGTGTGTGTGTGTGTGTGTGTGTGTGTGAATGTGTGGCTTCATTTTCTTTGTTTTATTTTAATTTATTTAACAACCTTTAGGAGATCTGCGCTTTGATCATAGGCATGCCCTTTCAAAAATTCACTCACCCTATTTCTCACAAGTGGATATATATTTATAAATTATTAAAGTTCTATATATAGAACTTTAGAACTAGAAGACTGCTTTTTATATTGGGTCGCTGCAAATACAGTTTTAGACATGACCATAGAGAATGCTGCACTCTGAGTTCTTTTATTTATAATGGACTGATTCAGAAGGTCAGTAGGATGTCGATAAGATTTAAAATGTATAATTTTTAATAAATAGCGCTGAGCTCTTTCTACCTCAATAAATCGCGTTTTTGCAGAGCCTCCCCACAAAGAAATACCGATTAGATATTACCGATTGGGCTAAAACTACATATAATTTCATAAGTAATTCAGTTGGAGCAATAGGCTTCAATTTTTTAAAAGATCCAAGTTAATTTTCTTACGATATTGGCAACTAATTCAATTTGAGGATACCATGATAGATTTTGGTCGATAATGATACCTAGATATTTAGTCGAAGATACTTTATGAATATTAGGACAAAAGCAATGTTGACTAACTAGATCGTTACATGTGTGAATTTTTATACTAAAATTTTCGTCAGGTTGAGTATTGTTTTTTATTGAAAAACAAATATAATTAGTTTACTCAGTAAGTATTTAAAGTAAGAAGATTTGAATTTAGCCACAAGGATATCTTGGAGTGACCTTCTTCGGTACGGCTTTTAATTTCTTTCCAAGAGGTTCCGGAAAACACTATGGCAGTATCATCAGCATAGCAAAATACTTTAGCATTTGTAAGATTTAGGTGGCTTATACCGTTGATATATGCAAGAAACAAAGACCTAAGACACTTCCCTGTGGAACACCGTAAGATATGTTTGTCACTTCACTAACATGCTCTTTTATTTTTAACCGACTTCCAAAAAAGGAGGAGGTTCTACGTTCGGCTGTATGTATGTTTTTTTTTTTTTTTTTTTTTTTTTTTTTTATGTATGTCCAGCGATAATTCCGTCAATTATGGACCGATTTTGAAAATTCTTTTTTTGTTTTGTAGGGTTTACTTCCAGGGTGGTCCCATTTTTTTCATGTCAGGATCTGATGGTGGCATCCTGGAGAAATTGAGGGGAACTTTCGAAAGTTGTAGAGACGGCTAGTACGTTTGTTAGTGTTTACATAAGGTATTTTAAACCACTACAATTTTATGAAGGTTTGGAGTTGGTCTGATGATGGAGCCGAAACACAGACGATGGAACTCGTCAAGGATTTACAGCAGTCACCTTTTGTTTGGGCTTGATTAATTTGTATTGATGAGTACTTTCCACCAATATGGGTTGTGACTGTATTAAGGGTCTGGTGATGAAGACGAGGGACAGTGAAGAGAACTCCTCGACGGTTCACAGTAGCTACCTTGTGTTTGGACTTGATAAATTTGTATTGATGAGAACTTACCACCTAGATGGATTGTGACTGTATTCAGGGTCTGATGATGAAGACGAGGGATAGTAAAGAGAACTCCTCGACGGTTCACAGTAGTTACCTTGTGTTTGGACTTGATAAATTTGTATTGATGAGAACTTTCCACCTAGATGGATTGTGACTGTATTAAGGGTCTGATGATGAAGACGAGGGACAGTGAAGAGAACTCCTCGACGGTTCACAGTAGCTACCTTGTGTTTGGACTTGATAAATTTGTATTGATGAGAACTTTCCACCTAGATGGATTGCGATTGTATTAAGAGTCTGGTGATGAAGACGAAGCACAGTGAAGAGAACTCCTCGACGGCTCACAGTAGCTACCTTGTGTTTGGACTTGATAATTTTGTATTGATAGGAACTTTCCACTTAGATAGGTTGTGACTGTACACACGCAGTGGGTATGCTAACACTAAAAATAAAAAAATAAAAATTTTAATAAAAAAAATTCAACTGACTTCCAACTCAAAAAATAACTTTAACTAAAAAGCAAAAAATAACATCCTACCTATGTGCTACCTTCTGATCAGTTTGAAGGCGGTGCCAAGCCAGTATCGTGTTTTAATTAAAGCTGTTTCTGGAATAACCACAGAAATTTTGTAGTTTAAACGTATTTAATTAAAACATCACTGGCTTGGCACCGCCTTCAAACTGATCAGAAGGTAGCACATAGGTAGGATGTTATTTTTTGCTTTTTAGTTAAAGTTATTTTTTGAGTTGGAAGTCGGTTGAATTTTTTTTATTAAAATTTTTATAACTCTTTGCTTTCGGTTTGTCAGGTAGTCATGCAATAATTTTAATGGACTACCTCTAACTCCCATGTGCTATAGTTTTTTCACAAGAAGAGGTACCGAAACTGTGTCAAACGCTTTTTTTGAATCTAAAAAAACGCACAGACATTTTCTTCATTTATCAAGTTGTTCAATTATAGAGGAACTTAGATTAAGAATTGCATCTTCAGTCGATTTTCCTTTTCTAAAGCCAAATTGTGAGTTTGATAATAAGTTGAATTTTTCAAAGTAGTTAATGAGCCTTGTATTAAGACACTTTTCAAGGATTTTAGGGAAGACTGAAAGGACTGATATAGGTCTGTAGTTATTTAATTCTGTTTTGGTACCACTCTTGTGAATAGGTGTAATGATTGCTAATTTTAGAGGTGACGGAGAAACTCCCTGCTCCAAGCACAAGTTAGTGTAGTGGCAAATAATAGGAGTCACCTTATCCTTTGCTATCTTTACGAAGTTAGTAGTAATGTTGTCCCAACCTGATGAGCTTTTGGATTTGAGACCAGAAATTATACTAGTAATATCAGGATCCACCGGTCCGATTTGAAAAATTTTTTCAGTGTTGGATAGCCCATTTATCGAGGAAGGCTTTAGGCTATACATTATCCCCCTATTCCTATAGAATCGGAAACCACACGGGTGAAACCGCGCGGCGTCAGCTAGTCGCCTATATAATCAAGCCTAGGCAAAAAGAGAAATGCTCACCGGCCAATACAATGTGGGCTTCGGGAACCCCGTATAAAAGTATCATCATCATCATTATCAGCCGATAGACGTCCACCGTTGGACTTAGGCCTCTTGCATGGACTTCCAAGCACAACGGTCTCGAGCCACCAGCATACAGCGTCTCCCAGCAACCTGATTTATGTCCTCGCTCCACCTAGTGGGGTGTCAACCAACATAAAAGTATATGTTATGTGATATATGGTGTATAAATAAGGATCTGTTTAAACAATTTGGTCAATAAAAATATGTTTTTGAAGAAAAAAGCAAAGGTTTTCCAGTGTACCAAAGCTGCGAAGTAACATTAGAAGCTGTAATAAACTTGCTTAACAAACAAGAAAACGAACAAACAAACCAATCATACGTCTTCTAAGAAAGTCGTACAACTCAGGCTGGTCAATATAGGTTTTTTTTTGGACATTTTGAGGACAAATTGCAGATTAATTAAAAATGTCGTAAAACGTTGTAGCGAACTTTTTTTGATTATGTAATGATTTCACTATTAAAGTAGAATAATTAAGATTTTTTTGGATATAATTAAATTGCCAGGTCGTTGAGGTAGGCCAGGGCCGGGAATTGGCATTCTCTATAACGGATGTTGTTTCATGCTTAAATGATAAATCTATACTAATATTATGAAAAGTAAAGTTTGGTATTGAAGCGGTATCTCTAGATCTACTTAACCAATTTTCAAAAATTCTTTAACCACTAGAAAGCCACGTTACTTGTAAGTTTCATATGGTATATTTATCCCCGTCACGGGAACGGGAACTACGCGGTTGCAACTGCATGGCGTTGGCTAGAGGCTAGATAGAGACTTGCATTAGATTTTTAAAAACATACATACAGCCGAACGTAGAACTTCTTCCTTTTTGGAAGTCGGTTAAAAATGCAAATATACACTGCCAACCTAAGAGCAGACGAACCAAAGTCACTGACATAACTCAGCGAGTCGCGAAGCTGAAGTGACAGTGGGCAGGGCACATACTTTGAAGAGCCGATGGACGTTGGGGTCCCAAGGTGCCGGTTGACGGCCTCCGTGGCGCAGTGGTATGCGCGGTGGATTTACAAAACGGAGGTCCTGGGTTCGATCCCCGGCTGGGCAGATTGAGATTTTCTTAATTTCTCCAAGTCTGGCTGGTGGGAGGCTTTGGCCGTGGCTAGTTACCGCGCTACCGGCAAAGACGTACCGCCAAGCGATTTAGCGTTCCGGTACGATGCCGCGTAGAAACCGAAAGGGGTGTGGATTTTCATCCTCCTCCTAACAAGTTAGCCCGCTTCCATCTTAGACTGCATCATCACTTACCATCAGGTGAGATTGTAGTCAAGGGCTAACTTGTAAAGAATTAAAAAAAAAAAAAAAAAGGTGCTGGAATGGCGACCCCGCACCGGAAAGCGCAGTGTTGGCCGACCCCCTACTAGGTGGACCGAGGATATCAAGTAAATAGCCAGCATCCAGCGGCTCTCTGCGGGTTGCAGAGAGCCGCTGGATGCTGGCGGCTCGAGATCGTTGTGCTTGGAGGTCCATGCAAGAGGCCTATGTCTAGCAGTGGGCATCTATCGGCTGATAAGGTAAGGTAAAGTAACCTAAGAGGGCTTGTAGACTTCCGTTTTTTTCACCGGATATCTGATCGTGAAGACCCATGATAACCCAGTGGATGTGACCTCTGCCTACGAATTCGGGGGGCGTAAGTTCGAATCCAGTCCGGGGCATGAACCTCCAACTTTTCAGTTATGTGCGTTACATTTTAAGAAATTGAATATCGTGTGTCTCTAACGATGAATGAAAAACATCGTGTGGAAACTTGCATACCTGAGAATAATTTTAATTCTCTACCTACGTGTGTGAAGTCTGTCAATCCTCATTTGGCGTGGTAGACTACTGGCCTAACCCTTCCCATTCTGAGAGGAGACTCGTGTTTAGCAGTGATCCGAATATAGGTTGATAATGAAATAATAATAATACTTATTATTATTATTGTTTATTAACTAATAATTATAGTTACCTAGTTAAATTTATTTATATAAGTAGTCAGTATTGTTAAGTTTATCATGCATGGTAATCGACCATATATTACATACGTAATAAGTAGGTATGTCACGATCTATGGGTATACAATATCTATGGGTTCTATTGTAATGCGAATGACCTTCTTAACCCATTCAAATAGCCATAACAATAAGTATGACACATTTGTACTGGAATGAGTATTGTGTTCTACCTTTTATCCAGCGTATATAAATAATACATAATAGATATACGCTTACATATATAGTCAATAATTTTATTTATTTATACACTTACTAAACAAGGAAACAAACAATATATGTAACTAGTAGACGCCGCGCGGTTTCACCCGCGTGGTTTCTGTTCCAGTAGGAATACTGAGATAAACTATAGCCTTTAGCCTTCCTCGATAAATGGGAATTTTTCAAATCGGACCAGTAGTTCCTGAGAATAGCGCGAAAATGCAACACTGCTCGAAAAAAGCGTCGTGTTTTAAAAACGCTGAATGCATTTGTTGTATTTGAACGCTTTTTTAACGTCCGTTAAAAAAACTCTCGTGCAAATGGGGGAAAATTACAGTGCATTCTGTAAAGTTACAACGCTGTGACATCGATAGTTTCCATGGCAACTTCGCTTTTATTGACTGGCGTCCTATAAACATAACGTTCAAATTAGAATACGTGATACAGGCGCAAAGTTCGTCGACGAATGCAAAATAGCGGAATCGCACCGCAGTTAGTAGTCACAAAAAGCCTTTAAGCCGCTTAGAGACTGCTTCGATGCAATCTCTACTTTATTGTCGCGCGTAGTCCATTTAGTCGTAATTACTACTATTGTCAGCTTTGGTACGACCGCTTCATTTGAGTAGATTATGTTCTTAAATTGTCCTTGGGCCCACGAACGAAATATTTATTCATGACCAGCTTTGAGTATGAGATAGTCATGCTGAGTCGGAAAAAATATGTATGTAGTAATGGTGAGGCATTTTCCTTAACTTCCAAAGTTCGGTGCATCTATGAATATGCCCCTTAAAAATTGTCCGACAAGGTTATCACTTGATATAATTTTGGATTAAACATCTAATGCTATTGATAGTAGTGTGATGAAAAGTATACTATAACCTGCCCAGGAGTATGAAGAATAATTGTACCAAGTTTCGTTAAAATCCGTCAAGAAGTTTTGTTTCTATAACAGACAGATTAAATTTTACTGATTGCATTTTTGGCATCAGTATCGATCACTTATCACCCTCTGATAGTTATTTTAGAAATATATTTAATGTACCACATGACACACACAAACACTAGTTTTTAGTGCTACAGTCATTACGTCAAAAAATCCGCTTATCCGCAAATGAACCGAGAAAGCTGAATTTTGGATATGACGTAGCAGCATAAGAAAGCTTACTACAAATTCTCGACCAAGATTTCTTATGTGCATTTGCTTCCATCCATCCATTATTAAGATAGTTGATATTATAATATTAATATACAATTATATACTACATATAAATACTTATCATCATCATCATCATCATGTCAGCCGATGGACGTCCACTGCAGGACATAGGCCTTTTGTAGGGACTTCCAAACATCACGATACTGAGCCATCTGCATCCAGCGAATCCCTGCGACTCGCTTGATGTCGTCAGTCCACCTGGTGGGGGGTCGGCCAACACTGCGCTTACTAGTGCGGGGTCGCCATTCCAGCACTTTGGGACCCCAACGTCCATCGGCTCTTCGAACTATGTGCCCCGCCCATTGCCACTTCAGCTTCGCAACTCGTTGAGCTATGTCTGTGACTTTGGTTCTTCTGCGGATCTCCTCATTTCTGATTCGATCACGCAGAGATACTCCTAACATAGCTCGTTCCATCGCCCGCTGTGTGACTCTGAGCCTTCTTATCAGGCCCATAGTTAGCGACCAAGTCTCGGAACCATAGGTCATCACTGGCAACACGCACTGTTCGAAGACTTTTGTCTTCAGGCACTGAGGAATTTTGGACGAAAAGATGAAGATTTTAAGATAAATACTTATATAATGTATAAATACACACATACACTGGAAAACACTCTTGCTCATCACACAAATATTTTCCAGTTGTGGGAATCGAACTCACGGCCGTGGATGCAGAAAGCAGGATCACTACCCACTGCGCCACGCGGCCGTTAAGATTAATATCCTACATACATTCATTCATTTATTATCAACCCATATTCGGCTCACTGCTGAGCTTGAGTCTCCTCTCAGAATGAGAGGGGTTAGGCCAATAGTCCACCACGCTGGCCCAATGCGGATTGGCAGACTTCACACACGCAAAGAATTAAGAAAATTCTCTGCTATGCAGGTTTCCTCACGATGTTTTCCTTCACCGTTTGAGATACATGATATTTAAAATTTAATTTCTTAAAATGCACACAACTGAAAAGTTGGAGGTGCATGCCCCGGACCGGATTCGAACCCACACCCTCCTGAATCGGAGGCGGGGGTCATATCCACTGGGCTATCACGTCTCTCATCTTCAACATATTATCCAATATACAAGAACATAAATATAATATTACGTGTATCACAAATATCTCGGAAAAAGTAAAATGTGTAAAAAAATATATTCCTAGAACGGTAATCATTAAACCGGTATTATTTTATTATAAGACAAGTAATACGTAATAAAAGATTTTTAATATGTTATAAAACTTACATTAAATACTATGTAATCGTCCGTATCGGTATAATAATCGGAAACATTCTGATAACACTATCAATTTAGTGTACCTTATGAAGTAGATCTAGCCCTTGATTGTACGTAATTATTACGATTATTTTTAATTACCGTTCTCAGGATTACGATAGCAATGAAGTAAGTTTGCAACACAATCATACCGCAAATGCGTTTTTGTATGCGTCAATTGGAGGTGGAATATAAGTTATTTTTTTTTTTATCAGCCCTAGACTACAATCTCAGTTGATGGTTGAGGAGGATGAAAATCCACACCCCTATCGGTTTCTACACGACATCGTACTGGAACGCTAAATCGTCTTTGCCGGTAGGGTAACAAGCCACGGCCAAAACCTCCCACCAGCCAAACATGGACCAATTAAGAAAATCTTAATGGAAAGATCGAACCCAGGACCTCCGTTTTGTAAATTTACCGATCAAGCTTTACATTTTTGTCTGTCCGGGCTAATCTCAGATCAACCGATTTTAACAGGACTTTCACTGGAAGATAGAAGAGGTTACTGAGCAATTTTTAGGTTACTTTATTCCGAAATAATCCATGGTCACCACCCTGGTGGATGAATGGCTACACGCACCGGATTTGTGGAAAACTAAAGTTCACGCGGACGGAGTCGCGAGCGTGATCCAATCAATAAATCACACTTCATACTAATATTATAAAGGCGAAAGTTTGTGTGTGTGTGTGTGTTTGTTCCTCCTTTACGCTGCGGCTACTGAAGCGATTTGGCTGAAATTTGGTATGAAAATAGATTTCACTCTGGATTAACACATACACACACATAACAATATAAATTATACTTTTCATACCGAAAAAATCCAATATGCCCGTGGGATTTGTAAAAAACTGAATTCCACGCGGACGAAGTCGCTAGTAAAATAATTAACGCCAAAGCAAATAACCAACTGAGCGTAATATTAAACCCAAGAAACATCGAGAAGCCGAAGTAAAGCCTACAGTATAATTACAAATAGCCAAAAGATCTGTCGCGTTGAGAATTTTGCGCGACTATAAATTAGAGATCCAGGGAATTCTGTTCCAACGAGGCCGTTGTAAGCGGCTTACGAGGCTCTTTGCGGTGTGACACTCGGCCTCTGCAATTGTTAACTGCAGAATTGTATTATGTAAGAGCGGGGGCACACGATGCGTTGCGGCTGCGGTGCGGCGCCGGAGCGGTGTCGCTGCGTCTTCTTACATAGAAATACGGTCCACAGACGTGTGGTTTCAAAAACATATATTTTTTTAATCTTTGTACATTATGAGTGTTTTATTCTTTAGTAGAGTAAATTATAGTATAGAAAAAGTAAAAAACCAAAGACAATCTAGAAATAAAGGTAAAAATTTCAATTATAGCGAGTTTTGTGGGATAGTCGGGCAACCATTGCTCGTCTGATTTCAACTATTTTTCTAAAATACGTTGTTTTGCAGTACTAATTACGTTTATATTTTTTAATTAGTTTGTTTAATAATGATTCCCACCAATAAATTAGTTTATATAGGTCCAATACACAACTTATTTTTTTTTTTTTTTTACAAGACAGCCCTTGACTACAATCTCACCTGATGGTAACTGATAATGCAGTCTAAGATGGAAGCGGGCTAACTTGTTAGGAGGAGGATGAAAATCCACACCCTTTTTCGGTTTCTACACGACATCGTACCAGAACGCTAAATCGCTTGGCGGTACGTCTTTGTCGGTAGGGTGGTAACTAGCCACGGCCGAAGCCACCAGCCAAAAATATAAGAAATTGGTAACTTTAGTACCCACGGGCAGTTTACCCGTTTGCCGCGGGAAGCGACACATAATAGGGATTTGCGCAATATGGTGGTTACACAGGCAAGAGGATAAATAGAAATATCTGTGGCATGTCACACGATGCGCTCCGGTGCCGCACCGGACTTGCAACCACTGAGACGAGGCGGGGAGGGGTAAATGCGTTGCGACGTCGGAGCGGCACCGCTCAGTCATTTATGCCAATGAGTATTAACAGACTGTCCAATGCTGCTACGGAGCCGCTGCGGCGCCGCACCGCTCGTGTGTGTGCCCGCTAATACGCTGAAATGGTATCGTATAAATAATTTAAGAACATTTAATGAACATTATTTCGAAAGAATTAAAGTAAATTCGTAGATTTGTATAATCAAAACTAGTAAAAAAAAATATAATAAATAAATAAATATACTTAAACAATACACATCACTGTCTAGCCCCAAAGTAAGCATACAGAGTAGCTTGTGTTATGGGTGCTAAGATAGTTGATATTATAATATTAATATACAATGTATATACTACATATAAATACTTATATAATGTATAAATACACATAGACACTCATGCTCATCACACAAATATTTTCCAGTTGTGGGAATCGAACCCACGGCCGTGGATGCAGAAAGCAGGATCACTACCCACTGCGCTACGCGGCCGTCAAATTCTATTTTTTTTTTTTTACATTCTTTACAAGTTAGCCTTCGACTACAATCTCATCTGATGATAAGTGATGATGCAATCTAAGGTGAAAGTGGGCGAATTTGTTAGGAGTATAATGAAAATCCACACCCCTTTAATCATTTGGCGGCACGTCTTTGCCGATAGGGTGGTAACTAGTCATGGCCGAAGCTTGCAACCAGCCAGATCTGGACCAGTTAAGAAAACCTTAAACCCAGCCGGGGATCGAACCCAGGACCTCCGTCTGGTAAATCCACCGCGCACACCACTGCGCCACAGAGGCTGTCAAAATAGGTATGTATAGAATACTGACGATTGATGTATTGTGTGGAATTAAGAAGGAACTTCTAACTTTTGGAAACAACTTTGAACTTTGCTTTTAGGTATGTTTGTTTTCAAATAGCAAATGTTTTGTTGTTTTGCTTTGCTCATACGTTTTGATATGCTAAGCTTCATGTAAGCTTTTAAAACTATTACCTATTAAAATTCTATTTAACTATTCGTCGTCATCAACCCATATTCGGCTCACTTCTGAGCTCGAGTATCCTCTCAGAATGGTGGAAGTAGGCCAATAGTCCACAACACTGGCCCAATGCGGATTGGCAGACTTCACACACGCAGAGAATTAAGATAATTCTCTGGTGGTGGTTTCCTCACGATGTTTTCCTTCACCGATTGAGACACGTGATATTTAATTTCTTAAAATGCACACAACTGAAAAGTGGAGGTGCATGCCCCGGACCGGATTCGAACCCACATCCTCCGGAATCGGAGGCAGAGGTCATATCCACTGGGCTATCACGGCTCTATTTTTTATTTAACTATTATTATTTAATAAATAAGTTTCATTGAATGTAATATAAATACAAGAAAAATCAAATTACACACGGACAAAGTCGCGTGCATCCACTACTTATAAATAATACTGTAGATACATATTATCGAGGAATATAAATGTTTATAAGTTGTATGATTATAAATGATAAAGTTCTATGTCTATTATATTACCTACATATCAACTGATAAGATAAGATTTGATTTTAAATATATGTAATAATATACAGGGTGCTAGGGAGTACTTACCATAACTTCTAGTTGTTGACTTGACCATTTATAGTAGCCGAATTTCTAGTATTTTATTAACTAAAAGAAAAGATTTTATGTTTTCATACCTAATTTAAATAATTTCGACTATCCATGTAACACACGCCTAATCTATCGTTGCATTTAAATCAATGAATAAGTTTGGCTATGTAATTATTATAAGGATGCGTGTAAGGGACACATTTTATGATCTATTTACAAAAGACATATTCACTCCGAATATATTCATTTTAGAACACGTGTTCCTTGATATTTTGAATAATGTTTGTTAAACATAACCCTAGTGTTATAGAAAATACTCCTGAGCAACCTGTATATATTAAAAATCCGGACCGAATTGTGAACAGTCGGCAGTTGCTTGGGCATTTAAATGTCCCGTAGCGTAAGGATTATTTTTTTATATAAACTTTTAATAGTTTTTGTATAATATTTTGTATTGTTAAAAATTAAAAAAATTAACAAATAAATAAATGTGAGAAAAAAAATATCTATCATTTTTTGTATTAAGAACATAGCCCCAAAATTCTCAAAATAAGCCTCTTACGACCCAAGCTTTCACATAGATCTTATATTTCTGTAGTGTACCTATCTGTGACGTCATATCGCTGGACAGTCGACTCAAACGGTCGGATAATCCCCAGATTTATTATGTTGCCTCAGTCAGCATCCCCGAGACAAGGCCTCTTTATTGCAGATCTTTTCCTTGGCTTGCATTATCGTGTCTTCAATCGTCTAATCCTTTTCATTGTTCGCTCACAAAGCCTTTAGGTCGACGTCATTATAAAAATTCAGATTGTCGTCACCAATACTCAATGCATAACTTATATGATTCACCCTAAAATTGTAAACACCGTTATGGTCTAATATCCGTTATTAGAAATATATACCCTGTTTATCAATTGCGATTAGAAATACATGATAGTTAAGATTCAGCTTGACTCATAGCACATAGGTTGCCTAGTTAAATCGTGACTAAACAATAAAAAAATATAAAATTTATAATTGAGAATTTTGGTCAACTTCCCTAATCTGTTATTTAAAAAATCGTTCACTAGGTAAAAGTATTCAGTTACTAATTTAAAAAAAATATTTTTTGGTCACGATTCCAGGCAACCTATATGCAATGAGTCAAGCTGTATATCTATCATTTATTTCTAATTACAATTGATAAACAGATGATTATTATTATTATTAAATCCATGGTTTCCACGAAATATATCCCACGGATAGAGTCGCGGGTGTCACTTAGTGTCAAAATGTATATTTTTATGATAACTATTTTTTAGTCACGCCTGGCAGAAAGCAGTGATGAGCCCTAAGTTAGAGCGCCTAGAAGATGTCCATTCAGTCTTGCCTTGAATTATATATTTCGGAAATTATCTTAAAACTTGTCCAATAGTAGTGCAACTTTTGTGCACCGTCTTTAAGAAACAACTGCCTGCAGTTTATACGTCGTCGCTGGTCAAACATTGTCACCCACCAATCTGTATTAGAGTAACATGGTGGATGTAAGCTTCAAATCTCCTCCGTTATAAGAAGGGAGGCTTGGTTTATTAGTGGTCCATTAAAATGGGCTGATTGTGTATAAATCAAAATTTTCGTATTGTAAATGTATACCATATGTATGTATGGTATGTAAACCACTGGCATGTCTCTCAATAAGTTCAAAGTTTTTATTAAACGTAAGCTTATAGAAAAGTCGTATTATAGTGTCAATGATTACGTAAACGACAAAATTGCTTGGAAATAAAATGTATTACATGATAGGCTAATTATATACCTATTGTTAAATGGTGATAAACTAAAAAAGGATAAACCTGGCTGAGTTTGTTGTGGGCTCTTCTCGGACCAGGGCGCGTTTGAAACCCTGGTTACTTTACTTTAATTTTAAGTTTTCTAATATTATCACCATTATCTTAAGTTTATAATTATTATTAATTTTGACGGCCTCCGTGGCGCAGTGGTATGCGCGGTGGATTTACAAAACGGAGGTCCTGGTTTCGATCCTCGGCTGGGCAGATTGAGATTTTCTTAATTGGTCCAGGTCTGGCTGGTGGGAGGCTTCGGCCGTGACTAGTTACCACCCTACCGGCAAAGACGTACCGCCAAGCGATTTAGAGTTCCGGTACGATGCCGTGTAGAAACCGAAAGGGGTGTGGATTTTCGTCCTCCTCCTAACAAGTTAGCCCGCTTCCATCTAAGACTACATCATTACTTACCATCAGGTGAGATTGTAGACAAGGGATAACTTGTAAAGAATAAAAAAAAAGAAAAAAAAACCTGACGTTTCGAAAGAGCTTGTAAACTAAGCCTATTTGAAATAAATGAATTTTGACTTTATGTGTGAGGAAATAATTTTTATCCGCCATTTTGTCAAAGGTTTAAGGAATAACGTACGACAAACAGCGCAAAGCAGTAAACACAATGGCTACATCATATCGGCGGACAGGCAAGCGCGGATAATCCGCAGATTTATTGTGTCTCACTCCCGTCCCGTTACCGCGGCGCTGGATTACAGACCTATCTTATACTTGCCTTGTACTCGGGGGTCACTGGTCAGAGCTGTTTCTTTATACCAACTATAATATTGACATTAATTAATTCTGACTTTGGTTTATTTGTCGGAGATGGGTTTGACATCAGAAGCGGCTGTCTGCAAAACAGAATTATTGAATAAAAGTCTGTCAGGTCTAACAATTCCTACTAAGAATGTTACAAATAAACCCTGAGTGGCGGAGAATGACTTTGAGTGGAGTCACGCACTTATGAACGATGTGCGTAGGGTTATATATTTCACTCAAGTCATTCTCCCCGCCTACCCCAAGTAACCCACAAAGAATTACACAACAAGGGATGTGGACGGCTCGAACGCCACGAGCACACTGAAGCCGTCCGTACCGCAAGTCTTTGCAACGCGGCGATAACATTTCTTTTTATGAGTCAACCTCAGAATACAGAACAACCATAATATTGACATGTATAATGACATTTATATTGACATTAATTAATTCTGACTA
The DNA here is from genome assembly GCF_947172395.1 of Bicyclus anynana. Taxonomy (NCBI): domain Eukaryota; kingdom Metazoa; phylum Arthropoda; class Insecta; order Lepidoptera; family Nymphalidae; genus Bicyclus; species Bicyclus anynana. Next base: position 9,081,008 of record NC_069105.1, on the reverse strand, counting down.
TGTTTTATTTTTATTATATTTGTAAATTGTAATTTCTAGATTTGTAGACTATATTTTGCACGCCAAGTATAGGACATGTGTTTTAATACAATTTATGAGTCCTATTTATGAAATTATCTAATTATTATCTACATTTGCCATATTCTAGCAAAATAAAGATACTTGATTGATTCGGTGGACTTCTCCTCGGTCAAATCTGTGGTTTTTTTATGTATTAAAAAGTACTAATTCTAGTAATCGTAGTTCGAATTAAACTTACAATTACGTTGCTATTTTTTTTTTGTTTGTTCATATATACTACCTCTATCGTCGTTATCAACCCATATACGGCTCACTGCTGAGCTCGAGTCTCCTCTCAGAATGAGAGGGGTTAGGCCAATAGTCAACCACGCTGGCCCAATGCGGATTGGCAGACTTCACACACGCAGAGAGTTAAGAAATTCTCTAGTATGCAGGTTTCCTCACGATGTTTTCCTTCACCGATTGAGACACGTGATATATAATTTCTTAAAATGCACACAACTGAAAAGTTGGAGGTGCATGCCCCGGACCGGATTCGAACCCACTCCCTCCGAAATCGGAGGCAGAGGTCATATCCACTGGGCTATCACTACCTCTATAAAATAGCATAAATAAATAAAAATGATAAAATCAGAACATTAAGGTCGTTTTCAAGTTTTAACGAGACTAAAAGCTACGTTATCAGTGAGTAACATATTATTATCTATATCTTATTTCCACGGAAACGAAAACTGCCTGGGCGAACCGCGAGTAGGGAGATTTCGCGTTTGACCACGATCTCACCCAATATCCAAATCTCTAAAACAATATCATTTTCAACTGATGATTTTACAATTTCACAACTGCAAATATTTATTATTGCTACCTATTTACTGTTCGTGCACACAAGCAAGAATGCATATTAAACCGGAAGTGATGTATGAGGACAGTTATGTCGGCAGGATGCGGTCGCGGCCTACTTCCGGTGCACTCGTTACTCAATGTTACACTAAAAACCGATACTGTAATGTAATCATCTACATCGATGTGATAGAATAATAAATTTTATGTTAAATAACGACAAAATAATATTATAATTGTGAACTACTAAAATGTACTTGAAGAAGAAAAAAATCGTACAAAATCTATGTGAATTAATGTAAATAAATATCATGACCTAACAAATGAACTAACTAAAAATGGCTATGTAGTTAGTCTGTACGCCGTAGAAGTAGGTGCGAGAGGATTACCAGCAAAATCTCTCTATAACTTGCTTATTCTTTAAAAAAAAAAAACCTTGGCCTCTGTAGAAGTGCAGCTAGTTATATATTAGAACGAATATCCAAAGCTGCTCTAATAGGATCTTACCAAATTTGGCTAGGCAGGGAGAACAACACGAGCAGAGAACGGGGAGTGTTGATCGATCGTCAAGGAACTCCTTAACCCTACATCCTGTAGTCACAAGTTCAGGACTCTACTCAGAGTTTTTCTCTCTACCACGCGATGGACCCGCACCCGCCCGGTGAATCCATGGAATGCTAAGATATTCGTCTCGTCTCTCTACTAGTGATAAAAACCACCCATTCTATTTCAGCATTGGAGACAAGAATAAAATAGCCTGTATGTAGCCTTTACACAGAGCCTGTTTGAGAAATAAGATCTGACAGGATTTTCACGACAATAAATTACTAAGATCGGTTTTCCACTGCCTCGGACGATGTAAGTAGCTTACAAATAGCTTATAGTACGTACTATGTGCGAGATTTAAAAAGTGATATTTTAAAGTACATAATAGTAAAAATGTTATTTTATTTATTTATACATAATATCATATTTTAAAAGAAGCTTTTTCTCTTTCTCTTGAAGATTTCACTGCTATTTTCTTGATAGCCTCAATAGCTCAACGGTTAGAGCGGTCGGACTTATCATCGAGTGGTGGTGATTCTATCCCCGCCCGTTGGTCTATTGTCGTACCCACTCCTAATACAGTATTTCTTGACTAGTTGAAGGGGAATAGGAATATTGGTCATATTAAAAAAAATATGGCGATATTCCTCGCCATATTTTTTTTCTTCTAAAAAAAACTGACATACATACATCCAAACATCCATACAAACTTTCGCGTTTATAATATTAGTAGGATTGCTATTCTATGCCTGTTCATAAAAGACGTATTACTTAATTTTACGCAACTTCGCTGGTGTGAAATTCTGTTGTTTATAAATCCGCGAGAACCATGCATTTATCCGGGATAAAAAGGCCTCAATAACCTCCTCTACCTACCAGTAAAAAAACAAATAAAACTTGATTGGGTTTTAGTACTGTGTACATAAACTGTAATGCACGCCATTGACGATCAATTATTCTCACGTTTCGCCAGCACACACGACTATAACTGATCGTGTATTGGTCGCTACATATTTTTAGTTTTTCTATGGATGAAATACAAATAGTATATTGAATAGCTCTATGGAGCTGATATGTCCTTTCTTCTATGAATGTGACTCTTTATAAGTTAAGAATATAATAAATATTTTTTATTATATATTTCCATATTTATTTTTACGTTATAGATTTTTTTATAGAATATTTACTGTTAGAGTCTCGCTAATGAAAATAGCGACTGAAACCGTCCACCAAATAAAAAAAAAATAAAAAACATGCGATATAAGACCTCTAATGCTTCTCATTAATAGGCATACAACCAATTTCTTGAGGGAATAATTATTTTTTTACGTTAACATCAGATGAGTTTACTTATTTCGTCAGCAAATCTCATAAATAAAAACCTATTCATAAACACCATGCCTTCCTACTAACCTTCGTCACAGTAATACGCAAATATGTGTCATACGCTTACAGTATTGATCGTAAAGCTCCAGCTTATAGAAAAACTAAGGGATAAAAACGATTCAAGCTACAAGCGACGAGCGATTTAATTGTATCCCTACCTGCTCTTATAACTGAAAAACTTATGTTTTCTAAGCTTGAAAACCTTTTGTGTTCTAACATAAAGAGATTTGTATCTAAATATTATATTTACTAAACCAAATAGCTACGATGTAGCTAATACAATAAATTATAATGTTTGAATGAATGGATTTATAGATGTATTTTATTGAATTATGCCAGAACGGAGCGAATTTGAATAAACTTTGGTAAAAAAAGATTATTAATTAATTATTAGTCTTCAATAGCAAACACGATTTTTTTCTAATATTGAAACAGGGATCATGGCTAAAGACCACGGGCCTAGTTATTTTTAGTAATATAGTATATTTATATTTATAATTTTTATATAGGGCTTCATGTGAGTATGAAACAAAGAAATAAATATATTAACAAAAAACACACAACACTGTCAAGCCTCAATGTAAGGGTAACCTCTGCGTACCATGGTAGCTGATTTCATCATGTGCATTTAAAATGTTATTTTAAAATACTAGGTACATATATAAAATGTATTTAATTATTTATATACCCATACATTGAAAAACACCCATGCTTATTAGACAAATATTTTCTAGCCGTCGTGGAAGTCAAACCCACAGCTGTAGATGCAGAAATTAGAGTTCAAAGCATAAATAAATAGACCGCTAAAATCTTAACCTTTCCTTTTGGCATCACCGACGACGACGACATAGCTGGATAAAAAAAGAAATCCACTAATTTAACATCAACTTAGCCGGACAACAAAAAAACCCACTCCTTTAGCATCACCGTACATAGCCGGACAAAAATGGAAAACCCGCTTGCCTCTTCCACTTGCGCCACGCACTAATACAAGCCAACACGCAGTACATTCACAACTTCTAACATTTTCGCAACGTGTCGCCAACGCCAGGATTACACCGGATTTTATTGCAAGACTTTTCAATAATTTATATCATAACACATGGCACCACCTCACACCCCACACCCAACACCCAACGCCCAACACCCAACACCCGAGCATGTCGTCATAAAACGTCCCGGACCCTATACGTGGAGATTTTATGGCGGCATTCTTTCAATTGTGACCATTTGCAAGTTTACCTATTGGATTTACAGATATGTTGAATGAGTCCGTGATGCTAAAAGTGTTTTACTCAAGCGTCGAGAACGCCTGCTAGATTGGATTAGGTACCCAAATTCCCTACATCGTGCTTCTTGATTTTTTGGCTATTTTTATTGTTTATTTTAGTTATCTTTATTTCTAAACTTTTCCTGTATAAAAGTTAACAAAATAACAAATTATTATTCAAAATCATCAAGCCGTTTTCGGTTTTTATAGCCTTATGTCTTGTTTTTTATGTATGTACTTATAGAAAGAAGGTTAGGGTATTAGTTAGGAGAATATATAATATAAATATCCCAACACAGGATTCGAACCCGTGATCCGAAGTCACATAGGCTAACCACTGGACCAACGAGGTAGTTGAGGTTATTTACGAATAGGTATCACACTAATATTATAAAGGCGGAAGTTTGTGTGAAAGTGTGTAAGTATGTTTGTTCCTCTTTTACGCTGCGGCTACTGAAGCGATTTGGCTGAAATTTTAAATGGTAATAGATTTTACTCTGGATTAACACATAGGCTACTTTTTATCCCGAAAAAATCCATGGTTCCCGCGGGATTTGTGAAAAACTGAATTCTACGCGGACGAAGTCGCGGGCGTCCGCCAGTGTAGATATTTCCTGAAATAACCTCGTAAATTTTATAAAACCTCATCGCGACAGCAAACAGAGGAATGCTCCGCGCAGTCCGCAGTGATATATCCTGGAGGAGCCATCGCCGGGACGAGGGCTGACTCGCGTTATTTATGCACGCGCCCTTACGTGCCCCACCTACTGAAACTGATTGAATGTCTGCCCAGCGCACGGTCATGAGCGGAGTGGGAGCGTTTCATGTTTAGAACGAATAGCGGGAGAACATACGAGCAGTATCCAGTATCCACATTATTTCGACAGATTATTATTTGGATAGTCGATATGAAGAAAATAAATTAATCTCCACAGTGCACAATCATGAGACGGGCTAGTAAGTTTTAAGACATCGAATAAAACATAACAAAATTCACTATATAAAATTAGGATACTAATTGATAGTTTATGAAAGCACTTTTAGGATTACACACAGTTTTAGTAGTGTTTTACTTTTGTTAATTGAAAAAGAAAATTCCTCCCCACACAGTACAGTGGTGGGAGATTCTTATACAGACATGGGAGAGTGGAACGACAGACATCCATAGTATGAAATTGGCATGTAGATATTGAAGAGTTTATAGTAGAAAAGACTACTCTTATACTTACATATTTTATAGTAAATAAAAATTCTGGCTACAGAACAATCGAGAGTGAACAGTTATCTTGTTTGCCACACAATTATTTCAATCCGAAAGTATGGCTGTGTTCCGATCTGAAAAGTAATTACATGCACGAGTTAGATCGATCAACATATAGCAGTGCTTTGTCGAAAGTGATCTTGGAATCCTTGCGAAGTGTTTATAGGTGTTTTATGTAATTTTCCAATCAACAGGGCCGAATTATTGATCCGTAAAACAAAACTACGAAAAGCATATACAATGTAATTTCTTCCAATATGACCGCGCTCTTTCCCTCGTCTCCTATCACTGTGGTCTCTCCCTGTAGCAGTTATTCCGTGGTCGTGTATTATTCACCTGCGGAGGAGAAACATCTTTTCTGCGTCGTTACGACACCGCTCATTCTGTGATAAGTTTCAATTACATTAGGATGAATGGACTTATTTTATTTTGTTTTCGCGCAGTGGTTTACCGGTTACGTATCACGGGGTCCTAGCTTCGAATCCCGGGACGGGCTATGAGATACTGAGTTATTCTTTCATTTAAAAACTTTCAGTTAAAATACGCAATTTGGCAGTTGGTTTCACCCCGAGCTTGAAATACATTGAAATAATGGTGAAAGATGACTTATAATAATTCGATTATCTACAATTAGTATTTAACTACAATTATTATCTACAATTGTAGACAATTATTGTATTGTATTGTAATGGACAGTTATAATAAGTCATCTTTCACCATTATTCGCCTATTTTAACAGCCCACTAAACTGCAGGGTAAATTCACTAACGACAACTACAAGATGGTCTTCTCCAAAGCTCGGGTTGAAACCATCTTTAATAACTATACAAATCATACCCACGTTGATTGGTGGCAAGAATACTACATTTCCGCTCTGGACAGGCTGATTGATCCTTTGCGCAAATTTTTACCACTGCATGGTCCAAAGGTCTCCATGGCAAAACGCACATAACATCCCATATAAGCCGTTGATTTTCATCCTCCTCCTAACTAGTTCACCCGCACTATCAGGTCAGATTGTCAAGGGCTAACTTGTAAAGAAAAATGCGCCTGACCCCGTAGTAAGCCGTTAAAATAAGCCTATGACAAATGATAACTTATAATTTACTATCAAATGAGCCGTAAAAGAGTCAAAAGAAAAATACATAATACAACAAAATTACATCCAATCGTGTCGTATGAAAGTTAAACACAGTTGACTCGTCTGAAGTAAATACGTAGCTCCTTACTGAGTGTAGGGAGTCGTTTTTCAATCACGCGTGAGTGTATTGTTTCCAGCCATTTGTCTGGCCTTACGTCCAATTTGGAACGGGAGATTTTGTTCGTACAGAAATGCGAGAGGAAATCGATGGATTAGGTTGTCTACGAAATTATCTGTGCAAGTTTTACAGATAAATACTAGATGACAGTAAATTCCTCATTATCAACCCATATTCGGCTCACTGCTGAGCTCGAGTCTCCTCTCAGAATGAGAGGGGTTAATCCTATAGTCCACCACGCTGGCCCAATGCGGATTGACAGACTTCACACACGCATTGAATTAAGAAAATTCTCTGGTATGCAGGTTTCCTCACTATGTTTTCCTTCACCGTTTGAGACACGTGATATTTAATTTCTTTTCTTAAAAAGCACGCAACTGAAAAGTTGGAGGTGCATGTCCCAGACCGCATTCGAACCCACACTCTCCGAAATCGGAGGCAGAGGTTATATCCACTGGACTATCACGGATGTGCCTATACCTAGATATAATTAAAACAGTCTATAAATGGGTAGAGTTCTATTTGATATGAGCCTACTAAGTGAGGGATTACGGCTGATAATATGTGTCAAGAGACGTAATCCGGCTGCGAGAGACGCGCTCACGATCTTGACTGCTCAGTTAATTACGGATTAATGTCAAACGCCGCTCATAGAACTGGCTCACAGCATCCGGTAGCTCCCGTTGAGTTACTGGAGTAACATGGCTCAAATCTTTCATCTATATTTTAATGGCCCAATACATGGCCAAGATAAAGGGGAAACGAAGGCCTGGTCGTAGACATACATCTTGGCTCAAGAACTTACGCCAAAGGTTTAATAGTGTTAATGATTATATTAATGATAAAAAAGCTTGGCGTTAAACTGTAATATACGACTGTGTGCTTAGTTTTAAATAAGTTTGTAAAATGGTGGTAAACAAAAAAAAAACCTTGGCTGAGTTTGTTGTGGGCTCTTTTCGGACCAAGGCGCGTTTGGAACCCTCGTAACTTTAGTTTTAAATTTTCGACTATTATAACCACCATTAAATTGACTTGTTAATCGATGTTTTGTTTTGTTTTTTTTTTCATACTATGTTTTATTTATCCAATTTTATAGTTTTACAATAATATTAAAACTACGTACCTAAATATCTATAACTACATATTATAAAAATTAAAAAGAAAATATACTAAATTTAAATCATATCTAAAGGCTCAGGCGTCGTAGAATTCGTCCGAATCGACGATTAAATTAAATTAAATTATGAAATAATCTTGACCTTTCAAAAGTGCTTGTAAACTAAGCCTAGTTGAAATAAATGAATTTTGACTTTTGACTTTTATGAGTACCAGATCACTCTTTCGGGCAGCAGTGAACAAAGTTAAATTAACCTTAATGATTGCTGACCTCCCTTAGGAGATGGCACTATTAGAAGAAGAATACATGGCCAGGCCTTACTCCTTATAGGAGGGGAGACAGAGCGTGCATTCACCTCGTAAACGGTCATAGGCTGACCAATACTATTAAGGCAATTCATAAAATTAGGTTAACTTAGTTTTAAAGATGACGTACAATTTTGATACGAAAAAAAATATTTTAATAATTCTCATATCTCATTTCATAGGTCATTTTTATATTTAGTTTGATTTAATTCACGACTTTTTTTTGTCTCATTTATTTATTTATTTTTTAATTTTTTAACAGTGTTATTAAAATAAAAAAATTAACCCTCCCGCTGCGGGACGTTTGAGTGCCCAAGCAACCGGTGGTCAGGGCTCCAGAGTGAGGAACCTCCTCACAATACGCGCCGTCTCAAGAATAACTGCCTTCTGTATCCGACCCTTGATGCAACAGTTAAGTGAAAGCTTCTAAAGATATTGGTCGAAGCTTTTTGCTATATGACCGTTGACTGAAACGACTATCGAAACAATAATAGTTGACTCAACATTCCACGTGGAGGTAATCTCGTGAGCAAGGTCCAAGTATTTGATAGTTTTCCTTTTTAACCGACTTCAAAAAGGAGGAGGTTCTCAATTCGGTCGGTATTTTTTTTTTTTTTTTTTTTTTTATGTATGTACACCGATTACTCAAAGACGCCTGGACCGATTTCAAAAATTCTTTTTTTGTTTGAAACGGTATAGCCCCCATTTGGTCCCATTGCCATCATGTCAAGATCTGATGGTGGAATCCTGGAGAATTTGAGGGGAACTTTCGAAAATTATATGGGTGTCTAGTGTGTTCGTATACTTTTCCATTTAGTACTTTTAAGCTCTATAATTTCATGAAGGTTTAAAGTCGATCTGATGATGGAGCCATAAAACAGACGAGGGAACTCCTCGGCGATTCACAGCAGTTACCTTGTGTTTGGGCTTGATTAATTTGTATTAATGAGAACTTTCCACATAGATAGGTTGTGACTGTCATTTAGGGGTTTGGTGATGAAGACCAAGGACAATTAAGGGAACTCCTTAACAGCTTACAGTAACTACCTTGTGTTTGGCCTTGAATAATTCGTATTGCTGAGAACTTTCTACCTATATGAGTTGTGTCTGTTATTAGGGGTCTGATGATGAAGACCAAGGTCAATTAAGGGAACTCCTTAACGGTTTACGGTAGCTACCATGTGCTTGGGCTTGATTAATTTGTATTGCTGAGAATTTTGTACCAAGATGGGTTGTGACCGTCATTAGGGGTCTGATGTATTCGTCTGAGATGAAATTTTACACTAAAAATGGAAAAATAATAAAAATTTTAATAAAAAAAATACAACCGACTTCAAAACCTAAAAACGTACCCGCTAAACTAAAAAGTGAAAAATAACATCATAATATGTTCTACCTGCTGATCAGTATGAAGGCGGTGCTTAGCCGGTGTTGTCTTAATTAAAGCCATTTCTGACAGGACCACATGAAACAACACTGTCTGCAAAATCTAAATCTATAAGATATTCTCACATGGCTTGAATTAATACATCACCGGCTTAGCACCGCCTTCATACTGATCAGCAGGTAGAACATATTATGATGTTATTTTTCACTTTTTAGTTTAGCGGGTACGTTTTTAGGTTTTGAAGTCGGTTGTATTTTTTTTATTAAAATTTTTATTATTATTATAACTAAATGACGTCGCGCGGTTTTACCCGCGTGGTTCCTGTTTCCTCAGGAAAACGGGGATAATATAAAGCCTATATAGCCTTCCTATATAAATGGGCTAACGAACTAACACTGAAAGAATTTTTAAAATCGGACCAGTAGTTCCTGAGATTAGCGCGTTCAATCAAACAAACAAACTCTTCAGCTTTATATATTAGTATAGAATATAGATGTATAGATATAGAAGACATAGATAAAGATATAGAAGTATAGATATGTCATTGTTATACTTTTGTAATAACTGTGGACTTTTAACTTTATTAAAAAAAAACACTATTAAAAAATTTTAAATGGCACATGGCGGTAATCTCGTGAGCAAGGTCCAAGTATTTTGATACTTTTCCTTAAAGAAATTATTATTAAGGCTAAAAATCCTACTAATAATACTAAAAATATTCTTTTGATATTTGATGTGAACACAAAACATAGACAAAGCACTAAAGCTGGCTGTGAATACGCGCGAGGTTTAGAATTGTGTCATTTTACATATCCGTGAATATTCGCTTACAGACGGAACGCAATAAAGCGTGGTGGGCGCACAGCAGTGCTAGCATGCGCCGCGCAAGGAATACCTAATATTTCTTAAGTAATTCGAGTCTTTTCATATACTACGGGCAGCCTATAGTGGCGTGTGAAATGTATTTTCTAAAAGAATATAAGAAAGAGTTAAGATTTTTTAAAGTCAAAATCAAACTTCAATTAGACATAGTTTGCAAGCACTTTTGAAACGTCAAATTCTGTCATGATTTTATGGTGATAATTCAAATGAAATCGAAAACTTAAAATTATAGTTACGTGGGTTTCAAACGCGCCTTCCTTCTTCTCCTTCCAAAAAAACTAATGTGACAAAATCGGGAGATACAGTTTTCTGTTACTTCATACTTGTAAATATTTATTCCACCCAAAATTTAATTGCACTATTGGATAGCTGAAGCATCAAAGAATATTCTACTCCAAGTTAGAGTACTACGATACGTCACGGGCGATAGAGAAGGAAGCACTGCCAATTTTTTTTAAAAAATTCTTTAAAAATTAGCCCTTGACTACAATCTCACCTGATGGTCAGTGATGATGCAGTCTAAGATGGAAGCGGGCTAACTTGTTAGGAGGAGGATGAAAATCCACATCCCTTTCGGTTTCTACACGACATCGTACCGGAACGCTAAATCGCTTGGCGGTACATCTTTGTCAGTAGCGTGGTAACTAGCCACGGCTGAAGCCTCCCACCAGACCTAGACCAATTAAGAAATTCTCAATCAGCCCAGCCGGGGATCGAACCCAGGACCTCCTCCTTGTAAGTCCACTGCGCCACGGAGGCCGTCAAATTAAGATCATTTTGTTGCGTTTCGAGATTTCCATTTAGTACCTACCTATTAACTTTAGACTCGGAAAACCTACAACCTTCATTTAGGTTTCAATAATAATTAGTTGATATACATATCTATCTTAAAACCATATCACTGGATGAGGCCTCAAAAGCCTCACATGCCAATACAAACGGACGTCAGTATATTGACGTGCCCCAATAGTCAAGTGTAGCATAAGTGAGTTGCCAGTGAATGCAATTCGTTCTGGATGCTGGCAGATAGAATATTTATCAATACCCCGGGACTGGCGATACTGGCGCTAACTTTTCTCATGATGCAGCAGTTTCTCTGAGAAAACCGTGTTTTGTGTTGTAAAATATAGTCATTCGTGTAAATTTGGAAGAAGAATTTTTGTTTTACACGAAAATTTTTGACATTCTTTTCAATTTTAGGTAGGCATTCGGTATGTACTTAAATACCACATTAGTTCCGTTTTTAAAGGTTTGCCAAACATCAAATCTTCTGAAACTTATACCAAGTACGGTACTTTTGGTTTTGGCCCAAGTGGTCGAGGTTGCAGGCACTACAATAGTGCTAACAAAGACGATTAGTGGCACAATTTCTAAAATAAAATAATTTTCTTTCTTTTTTTTTCTTTCGTGATTAACTGGGCCAGTTTAAATCAGGGTTAGACTCCTAAGTTAGGCCAGCAAAGCTAAGTATTAGATTTTTTCCATGCCGATCTATCCTTTCCTGTCTATTGCCAAGTCTTACCACTAGACTTAACCTAAACAAATATTTAATAGAGCTGGGAATCACACCTATGCTAGCCACACACCATCCGATAAGCCCACATGCCTGCAGCGCTAACGGCTTGACAGCCGACAAAACTAATCGAGTGTGTGTGCATGATGTCATGCACATCGTGACCAACTCACGATCAGCCTCTGAATTCTGTTTTACAGCGATGTGACATTGCTCATTTCCATGGAAACTTCGTTGCTAATATTAAATTTTATTTTTAGCATCCCATAGAAATAAAGTTCCAATTCTAATAAAACTTGGTATAGGCGAATCATCAATAGGGCTTATTGGATGGTGGGGGCTAGCATTAGAACCTCTCTATTTTAAATCATGGAATGGCCAAATACGTCAGAGATGTAGGTAGTCAAAAGTTATTTAACTAAAAATTTACAAAGTTTATGAACAGAAACAAACGAAAACCTCAAACAAACATCTGCAAAAAGGATTTTTTCTACCATGGTTGTTAGTGGATACGTAAAAACTTACAAAGTGTCGGTACAGAAATACGCGGCCTCTTTATCTGCAAAAAAACAATTTCCTCGTTAAGCTGTTAAAAAGGAGGCTCTAATTTTCCCTTATAGGCTGGAATTTTAAAATGTTCCGAAGCTTATCCACAATCTCATTTGCGGCCCCCGACCGCTTCAGAAATTATTCAATTTAATGCACAATCCGCCATTTTCCTTCCCATTATCGCTCCGCAGACTTAAACATAATCTCCGTAATAAATATTATTGAAATTGATTTGGGTTTTGTAGAGAACTAGACAAAGTCGCCTTCTTTGCTTGCTTTCCTTCCGAGGCTGCCAATAGGCCTGAAATGCGACACGACATCTCTACTAATAACTAGAAAAAGACAAAATATAGCCCAACTTGTTCTAAATAAAACTTGAAAAAAATATATATCGTCAATATTGTACCAATCGAAAAATCGATTTTTTTAATAAATATTTCTTATTTTGTTTATAAATATTTTTTAACCGACTTCCAAAAAGGAGGAGGTTCTACGTTCGGCTGTATGTATGTTTTTTTTTTAGTTATTAGTCAATTGTGCTTTTCTCTTTCCGAGATAATGATGTCGTAAACGCATGAACCAAATCGCATTTTGCGAATAACATCGCCTTCTATAAATAAATAGCCATAACCAACTACGCAACTTCTTACATAATTATTGGTCGTATATCACCATCATCATCATCATCATAATCATACCAGCCGATGGACGTCCACTGCAGGACATAGGCCTTTTGTAGGAACTTCCAAACATCAAAATTCAAAAAAAAAATTCAAAATTCAAAATTCATTTATTTCAAGTAGGCTCAGTTTACAAGCACTTTTGACACGTCAGTTGACTATTTGTAAAGATTCTACCACCGGTTCGGAAGGCAGGTTCTGCTGAGAAGATACCGGCAAGAAACTCAACAGTTGCTCTTTTGAAAAAAGTCATACAGTATTACAATTTACATTTGATAACAATTAAATTACAATTTCTTATAGTTTTATTTCCTGTGTGAAGGTGGAAGCTGATCCAATGGCCTCCAAGCACCTTTGTCGTTAAGGAACTCATCAATAGTGTAGTAACCTCGACTAAGTAAATGTTTTTTAACACATTGCTTAAAGTTGTGCATTGGCAAGTCCATCACAGTCTTGGGGATCTTGTTATAGAAGAGTACACCCAAACCCACAAAAGATTTTTTAACTCTTTGGATACGATATGCAGAAATAACTAACTTATGCCCGTGTCTAGTAAGACGTGGGTTTAGATCTCCTTTTCGTTTGTACAAATTAATATTTTGTCTTACATAAACTATACTGTTATATATATACTGACAGGCTACTGTTAAAATGCCTATTTCTTTAAACTTTTGACGAAGGGACTCGCGTGATTTTAGTTGATATATTGCTCGAATTGCTCTTTTTTGAAGTACAAATATAGAATGTATATCAGCAGCCTTGCCCCACAACAAAATACCGTAAGACATTACGCTGTGAAAGTAGGCAAAATAAACAAGTCTAGCTGTATCAACATCAGTAAACTGTCTTATTTTTCTCACTGCAAAAGCAGCTGAGCTGAGTTTACCTGACAGTTTTTCTATATGAGCACCCCACTGAAGTTTAGAATCCAAGGTCACTCCCAGGAAAACTGTGGAATTCTCTATTTCTAGTGTTTCACCATTGATCATTATAGACTTATCTAATTTTATAACATTTGGTAATGAAAACTCAATACATTTAGTTTACTTTGCATTTAAAAGTAAGTTGTTAACAGTGAACCAATGCGACACATGCGATATGGCACGGTTTACATCGTCGGAATTATCTTTACTTCTGTCACTCTTAAAAATTAGGGATGTGTCGTCAGCAAACAGTACTATCTCACAGATACCGCTAACATGGTGTGGTAAATCGTTTATGTACACTAGGAATAGAAAAGGACCCAGAATTGAACCCTGTGGGACGCCCATTGTGTTAGAAAAACCGCGAGACTTTGAATCATTTATGCATACCTTTTGTGTTCTATCACTAAGATAAGAGGCGATGAGATCAAGTGCAACACTTTTTATGCCATAGTGGCTTAACTTAAGTAAAAGAATGTTATGGTCAACACAATCGAATGCTTTGGACAAATCACAAAATACACCAATAGCATTCTTAGCATTTTCCCATGCATCATATATATGTTTTAAAAGTTTAGCACCTGCATCAGTTGTACTGCGACCTTTAGTAAAACCATACTGTTCAGGGTGAAATAAATTATTTAAATTAAAATGACTTAAAAGTTGATTTAAAATGATTTTTTCAAAAACCTTACTAAGTGTTGGCAGTATTGTAATTGGTCTATAATTATTAACATCAGTTTTGTCACCTGATTTAAAAAGTGGTAACAGTTTGCCATGTTTCATTAGGTTCGGAAAGATACCCAAATCCACGCATTCATTAAAAATAATAGCTAAGTGGGGAGCAATTACATCAATTATATTAGATATTACTTTCACTGACATGCCCCACAGATCTCCGATTCTTTTTAATTTTAACAAATTGAAAGATTTTTTAATGTCTGATACAGTTATGTGGTGAAATTCAAAAAGAACGTTGCACTCTTTAACATTGCCTCTTAATAGTCTCTGGGCTTCCGTAGCAGACGAATCTAGTGAATCAGTTAACAAGATAGGAACATTCTGGAAAAAATCTTCAAAGGCATTAACAACCTCGATATCAGTGTTTACCTTTTTGTCATTGACAATTAATTCAAAACTGATATCCCGCGGTTTGATTTTTCCTGATTCTCTATTAATTATATTCCAGGTGGTTTGTATCTTGTTCTCAGACTCAATTATTTTCTGTTTGATGTGTAACGATTTCGCAAGAATACAAACACGTTTGAAAATTTTTGAGTAACTTTTGACATAATCTAAATAAGTTCGCGTTTGAGTATATTGTTTTTGCTCGTACAACTCGTACAGTTTGTCTCTACTTTTGTAAATGCCTACAGTAGCCCATTCGCTAAACTTTAATTTTTGGCTAGCATTAATGCGTTTAAAGTTAAAAATTTTACTAAACTCTCTGTCTATTGTCTTGAAAAGTGTACCAAAGAGCATGTCTGGATGATTATTTTCAAATGCAAGACTTGGAATTTTAGAAATAATTGTGTTTTTGAATCGCTTTAATTTACTTTCAGTTATTGGCCTACACTTTACCCATTGATTGCTATTGGTTTTATTATTTAAGATAGTAATTATTTGACCACTATGATCAGAGCTTAATTTATTTATTATCTTCTTTCTCTCAAGCACACAATTATAAAATATATTATCCAGACAGGTACCTGAAGTTGCGGTTATCCTAGTAGGTTCGTTAATATTCGCTTACAGACGGAACGCAATAAAGCGTGGTGGGCGCACAGCAGTGCTAGCATGCGCCGCGCAAGGAATACCTAATATTTCTTAAGTAATTCGAGTCTTTTCATATACTACGGGCAGCCTATAGTGGCGTGTGAAATGTATTTTCTAAAAGAATATAAGAAAGAGTTAAGATTTTTTAAAGTCAAAATCAAACTTCAATTAGACATAGTTTGCAAGCACTTTTGAAACGTCAAATTCTGTCATGATTTTATGGTGATAATTCAAATGAAATCGAAAACTTAAAATTATAGTTACGTGGGTTTCAAACGCGCCTTCCTTCTTCTCCTTCCAAAAAAACTAATGTGACAAAATCGGGAGATACAGTTTTCTGTTACTTCATACTTGTAAATATTTATTCCACCCAAAATTTAATTGCACTATTGGATAGCTGAAGCATCAAAGAATATTCTACTCCAAGTTAGAGTACTACGATACGTCACGGGCGATAGAGAAGGAAGCACTGCCAATTTTTTTTAAAAAATTCTTTAAAAATTAGCCCTTGACTACAATCTCACCTGATGGTCAGTGATGATGCAGTCTAAGATGGAAGCGGGCTAACTTGTTAGGAGGAGGATGAAAATCCACATCCCTTTCGGTTTCTACACGACATCGTACCGGAACGCTAAATCGCTTGGCGGTACATCTTTGTCAGTAGCGTGGTAACTAGCCACGGCTGAAGCCTCCCACCAGACCTAGACCAATTAAGAAATTCTCAATCAGCCCAGCCGGGGATCGAACCCAGGACCTCCTCCTTGTAAGTCCACTGCGCCACGGAGGCCGTCAAATTAAGATCATTTTGTTGCGTTTCGAGATTTCCATTTAGTACCTACCTATTAACTTTAGACTCGGAAAACCTACAACCTTCATTTAGGTTTCAATAATAATTAGTTGATATACATATCTATCTTAAAACCATATCACTGGATGAGGCCTCAAAAGCCTCACATGCCAATACAAACGGACGTCAGTATATTGACGTGCCCCAATAGTCAAGTGTAGCATAAGTGAGTTGCCAGTGAATGCAATTCGTTCTGGATGCTGGCAGATAGAATATTTATCAATACCCCGGGACTGGCGATACTGGCGCTAACTTTTCTCATGATGCAGCAGTTTCTCTGAGAAAACCGTGTTTTGTGTTGTAAAATATAGTCATTCGTGTAAATTTGGAAGAAGAATTTTTGTTTTACACGAAAATTTTTGACATTCTTTTCAATTTTAGGTAGGCATTCGGTATGTACTTAAATACCACATTAGTTCCGTTTTTAAAGGTTTGCCAAACATCAAATCTTCTGAAACTTATACCAAGTACGGTACTTTTGGTTTTGGCCCAAGTGGTCGAGGTTGCAGGCACTACAATAGTGCTAACAAAGACGATTAGTGGCACAATTTCTAAAATAAAATAATTTTCTTTCTTTTTTTTTCTTTCGTGATTAACTGGGCCAGTTTAAATCAGGGTTAGACTCCTAAGTTAGGCCAGCAAAGCTAAGTATTAGATTTTTTCCATGCCGATCTATCCTTTCCTGTCTATTGCCAAGTCTTACCACTAGACTTAACCTAAACAAATATTTAATAGAGCTGGGAATCACACCTATGCTAGCCACACACCATCCGATAAGCCCACATGCCTGCAGCGCTAACGGCTTGACAGCCGACAAAACTAATCGAGTGTGTGTGCATGATGTCATGCACATCGTGACCAACTCACGATCAGCCTCTGAATTCTGTTTTACAGCGATGTGACATTGCTCATTTCCATGGAAACTTCGTTGCTAATATTAAATTTTATTTTTAGCATCCCATAGAAATAAAGTTCCAATTCTAATAAAACTTGGTATAGGCGAATCATCAATAGGGCTTATTGGATGGTGGGGGCTAGCATTAGAACCTCTCTATTTTAAATCATGGAATGGCCAAATACGTCAGAGATGTAGGTAGTCAAAAGTTATTTAACTAAAAATTTACAAAGTTTATGAACAGAAACAAACGAAAACCTCAAACAAACATCTGCAAAAAGGATTTTTTCTACCATGGTTGTTAGTGGATACGTAAAAACTTACAAAGTGTCGGTACAGAAATACGCGGCCTCTTTATCTGCAAAAAAACAATTTCCTCGTTAAGCTGTTAAAAAGGAGGCTCTAATTTTCCCTTATAGGCTGGAATTTTAAAATGTTCCGAAGCTTATCCACAATCTCATTTGCGGCCCCCGACCGCTTCAGAAATTATTCAATTTAATGCACAATCCGCCATTTTCCTTCCCATTATCGCTCCGCAGACTTAAACATAATCTCCGTAATAAATATTATTGAAATTGATTTGGGTTTTGTAGAGAACTAGACAAAGTCGCCTTCTTTGCTTGCTTTCCTTCCGAGGCTGCCAATAGGCCTGAAATGCGACACGACATCTCTACTAATAACTAGAAAAAGACAAAATATAGCCCAACTTGTTCTAAATAAAACTTGAAAAAAATATATATCGTCAATATTGTACCAATCGAAAAATCGATTTTTTTAATAAATATTTCTTATTTTGTTTATAAATATTTTTTAACCGACTTCCAAAAAGGAGGAGGTTCTACGTTCGGCTGTATGTATGTTTTTTTTTTAGTTATTAGTCAATTGTGCTTTTCTCTTCCCGAGATAATGATGTCGTAAACGCATGAACCAAATCGCATTTTGCGAATAACATCGCCTTCTATAAATAAATAGCCATAACCAACTACGCAACTTCTTACATAATTATTGGTCGTATATCACCATCATCATCATCATCATAATCATACCAGCCGATGGACGTCCACTGCAGGACATAGGCCTTTTGTAGGAACTTCCAAACATCAAAATTCAAAAAAAAAAATTCAAAATTCAAAATTCATTTATTTCAAGTAGGCTCAGTTTACAAGCACTTTTGACACGTCAGTTGACTATTTGTAAAGATTCTACCACCGGTTCGGAAGGCAGGTTCTGCTGAGAAGATACCGGCAAGAAACTCAACAGTTGCTCTTTTGAAAAAAGTCATACAGTATTACAATTTACATTTGATAACAATTAAATTACAATTTCTTATAGTTTTATTTCCTGTGTGAAGGTGGAAGCTGATCCAATGGCCTCCAAGCACCTTTGTCGTTAAGGAACTCATCAATAGTGTAGTAACCTCGACTAAGTAAATGTTTTTTAACACATTGCTTAAAGTTGTGCATTGGCAAGTCCATCACAGTCTTGGGGATCTTGTTATAGAAGAGTACACCCAAACCCACAAAAGATTTTTTAACTCTTTGGATACGATATGCAGAAATAACTAACTTATGCCCGTGTCTAGTAAGACGTGGGTTTAGATCTCCTTTTCGTTTGTACAAATTAATATTTTGTCTTACATAAACTATACTGTTATATATATACTGACAGGCTACTGTTAAAATGCCTATTTCTTTAAACTTTTGACGAAGGGACTCGCGTGATTTTAGTTGATATATTGCTCGAATTGCTCTTTTTTGAAGTACAAATATAGAATGTATATCAGCAGCCTTGCCCCACAACAAAATACCGTAAGACATTACGCTGTGAAAGTAGGCAAAATAAACAAGTCTAGCTGTATCAACATCAGTAAACTGTCTTATTTTTCTCACTGCAAAAGCAGCTGAGCTGAGTTTACCTGACAGTTTTTCTATATGAGCACCCCACTGAAGTTTAGAATCCAAGGTCACTCCCAGGAAAACTGTGGAATTCTCTATTTCTAGTGTTTCACCATTGATCATTATAGACTTATCTAATTTTATAACATTTGGTAATGAAAACTCAATACATTTAGTTTACTTTGCATTTAAAAGTAAGTTGTTAACAGTGAACCAATGCGACACATGCGATATGGCACGGTTTACATCGTCGGAATTATCTTTACTTCTGTCACTCTTAAAAATTAGGGATGTGTCGTCAGCAAACAGTACTATCTCACAGATACCGCTAACATGGTGTGGTAAATCGTTTATGTACACTAGGAATAGAAAAGGACCCAGAATTGAACCCTGTGGGACGCCCATTGTGTTAGAAAAACCGCGAGACTTTGAATCATTTATGCATACCTTTTGTGTTCTATCACTAAGATAAGAGGCGATGAGATCAAGTGCAACACTTTTTATGCCATAGTGGCTTAACTTAAGTAAAAGAATGTTATGGTCAACACAATCGAATGCTTTGGACAAATCACAAAATACACCAATAGCATTCTTAGCATTTTCCCATGCATCATATATATGTTTTAAAAGTTTAGCACCTGCATCAGTTGTACTGCGACCTTTAGTAAAACCATACTGTTCAGGGTGAAATAAATTATTTAAATTAAAATGACTTAAAAGTTGATTTAAAATGATTTTTTCAAAAACCTTACTAAGTGTTGGCAGTATTGTAATTGGTCTATAATTATTAACATCAGTTTTGTCACCTGATTTAAAAAGTGGTAACAGTTTGCCATGTTTCATTAGGTTCGGAAAGATACCCAAATCCACGCATTCATTAAAAATAATAGCTAAGTGGGGAGCAATTACATCAATTATATTAGATATTACTTTCACTGACATGCCCCACAGATCTCCGATTCTTTTTAATTTTAACAAATTGAAAGATTTTTTAATGTCTGATACAGTTATGTGGTGAAATTCAAAAAGAACGTTGCACTCTTTAACATTGCCTCTTAATAGTCTCTGGGCTTCCGTAGCAGACGAATCTAGTGAATCAGTTAACAAGATAGGAACATTCTGGAAAAAATCTTCAAAGGCATTAACAACCTCGATATCAGTGTTTACCTTTTTGTCATTGACAATTAATTCAAAACTGATATCCCGCGGTTTGATTTTTCCTGATTCTCTATTAATTATATTCCAGGTGGTTTGTATCTTGTTCTCAGACTCAATTATTTTCTGTTTGATGTGTAACGATTTCGCAAGAATACAAACACGTTTGAAAATTTTTGAGTAACTTTTGACATAATCTAAATAAGTTCGCGTTTGAGTATATTGTTTTTGCTCGTACAACTCGTACAGTTTGTCTCTACTTTTGTAAATGCCTACAGTAGCCCATTCGCTAAACTTTAATTTTTGGCTAGCATTAATGCGTTTAAAGTTAAAAATTTTACTAAACTCTCTGTCTATTGTCTTGAAAAGTGTACCAAAGAGCATGTCTGGATGATTATTTTCAAATGCAAGACTTGGAATTTTAGAAATAATTGTGTTTTTGAATCGCTTTAATTTACTTTCAGTTATTGGCCTACACTTTACCCATTGATTGCTATTGGTTTTATTATTTAAGATAGTAATTATTTGACCACTATGATCAGAGCTTAATTTATTTATTATCTTCTTTCTCTCAAGCACACAATTATAAAATATATTATCCAGACAGGTACCTGAAGTTGCGGTTATCCTAGTAGGTTCGTTAAAAGCATGCATCAAATCAAAACATTTAAATAAGTTAAGAAATCTAACAGATTTTGAGTTTTCTGTTAGAATATCAACATTAAAATCGCCGCAAATCAGTATTTGTTTGGAAGATGTGCACAATCGCCTCATTACATCTTCCATTACCTCTTCAAATTGATCAAAGTCAGCAGGAGGGGGTCTGTACACGCATACTATAATAATTTGTTCCAACTCCACACAAGAAAGTTCAACAATGCATTCCACAGAAAGACGAACTATATCTTTTCTATCCTTACATTTTAAGTTATTATGTAAGAAAATTAAGGAGCCACCATGACCAGCCCTTCTGAAGAACACACTTGACAATGAATAATTATTAATATTAAGAACTGACAGCTGTGAGTTAGTGAGCCAACACAATCACGATACTGAGCCATCTGCATCCATCGAATCCCTGCGACTCGCTTGATGTCGTCAGTCCACCTGGTGGTGGGTCGACAATACTACGCTTAGCACTTTGGGACCCCAACGTCTATCGGCTTTTGCGAACTATGTGCCTTGCCCATTGCCACATCAGCTTGAGTCGGTTGAGTCGGTCTTATATAATGAATTTTAATAGACACAATTGTATGAAATCGACCTCAATTTTCTCAAAGAAACAAATCATGTGGCTCAAAAACGGTGTAATTTTGAAAAATCGCCTCATTATCGAGCCGCCCCGCTCAAGCGCTCGCGACATTAACCCCAGCTGTATATAAACTGACGCGTCATTACCCGTAGCGTTACCATTGTACCAGTCTCGACTTTTTTTTGTTTTTTTTTCAAAAAAGTTAACAAATCGCCTGAACAGAAAAAAAAAATTTAAGGCGATTTGTCAATCTATATCAAAATGGATCTTTAAATGCCCCTTTTGAACGACAGCACCAATTTGGATGGTTCTTGGTTTTATGTATTCGTATTACAAATTAATTTTCGTATTACGTAAACTTACAAATGTAAAAATAACGATTCCTAATAATACTTAAAAGAGGGCCTACCCCTCTTTTAAGTATTATTAGGAATATTTATCATAAGGGTAGGAATAGGGTAGGGTAGGGTAGGGGTAGGGTTGGGTAGGGTAGGGGTAGGGTTGGGTAGGGGTAGGATAGGGTAGGTGTTGGGTAGGCGTAGGATAGGGTAGGGTTTGGGAAGAAATGCACATAAGTCAAAGAGAAGCTTGGCCGGGAGCGCTAGTTATTAAATAAAAAAGCTAAAATGGTAATTTTGTAGAAAACCACGAACATAGGATTTTAATTTTCAAAAATTTTAATATAATATGCTTTTGTTACCTTCTATGTTTCATATTTCTTTGATACCTATAGCATGAGGGTGAAATTAATTTGCTATCTAATATACAAAAATATGTTCACCTTCACCATCATATTTTTAGTTGTTTTAAATATAATATTTAAGTTATGTATTTTAAACTATATTATTATGTATTTTAAAATATTGGTCAAATATTTATCTTTGTTAACTATTGGTTCTATTGTACAGTTTAAATAACTTAACCAAGAAGTGTTAAAGTATGCAACGTAAAGTGATGGTTCTACTCTCAACTGCAACTTAATGTTTGCTAAAAATGATATCACAAAAAAATGTTTTTAGTTCATCAAATACTTAACCTAATAAACCTACATATTTTACAACATTCAACACGTTTATTATAAAAAAATGTAACTTGTAACACGTAAATGTTTAAATGCACGCATCACAATGTTATTGTACCAGTGGGCACGCAATGACCCAATAACTGCAAATTGATTTTATACAGTCATTACACTTGATTGGCCACTAATTGTGTCACTATTCTAATGATAACGAGCATTATCAAGTTTTAAAACCCATTGTCAGGCCTCTTTTAAAAAAAAAATTGTGTTAGGAGTGGGTAAGACAGTAGACCAACGGGGCGGGGTTCGAACCATCACCCCTCGGTGATGAGTCCGACCGCTCTAACCGTTGAACTAATGAGGCTCCTTTAAGGTACTTTGACCCACCATACTGCCTCAATGGCGAGCGATGGCGATGTGTTGGCGAGCACTGGCGATAGTGTGACCAATGAGATAACCTTGTGAAGAGATATAGGCGAATTTCAACTAATGGCGATGCAACCAGAAACTATCGCTATCTCTTTTATTGCGCTGAGATGAAAGAGATGCGACTGGACTGGGACTCCGCCGCCATTGGACGACATTTTGTATATTTCTCTATACTTGATCGCATGTTAGCACCTCAACTCTCTGTTTTTCTTTATTTATAACTATCAGAAGTAATTTTTTTTCTCATGGCGTCATCATTTAACATCATCTTCATGCTGGTGCTAACTTAGTGTTAAATAAACAGTGATATTAAATACTGTTGATAGATGTGTTACCAGCGCATGAAAAATGAGGCGCTCAAAAGAGCAAAATTTATACACAACTCAATGTTAGTTATGGTCAACAACGAACGTTATTTAAACAAAAATCTAAACTCTTCCCCTAATTCTTGTACCACAATGTAAAATTGGTACCAAAATTGTTGTAACATACTTGATAGAAGTGAATATTTTATTAAATTTGAACATTGGGAATTCAGGCATTTCCATCGTTTATGTCAATGTCCGGTAGTCAAATCTAATAAAAAATATATTCACGGTGTATAGTTTGTTACAACAATCATTTTGGTACCTACCAATTTTACATTATGGTTCAAAAGTTAAGGGTACATTAACAAAAGACATTTTTCGAGCTAAGCCGCTGGTCGATGTTCTTTAAAATTCGAAAGAATTCCATGCGAATAAATCATACAAATCATTCATTATTAATTTCATTATCAGCCAATTTAACGGCCAACGGCCAACGCTGTTGGCGGCAGCGCACGGTGAAAGGTGCGCAGAATAGGTTGCGCACAAAAAACGTAACCCTAACGTTCATCGAATTTTACTGCCCATATTTTTTCATACCGGAGGCTTTATATGAAAAAACAATTCTTATGGAGTAACTCCAAAAATAAGTTACTTCGCCGCTTCAGTATTCCGACGAACTTTTTGAGTTATAAGAATTATAAAAAAATGTTTTTTTTCTTGAATACTTTTATACGGGGGTATACCTGGGCTCCCGGGGCCGACGTTGTATTGACCGGTGCGCATTTCCCTTTTCTATGTAAAAACGAGTAATCTCGTCATGTATGTTTCGAGTAAGAAGTGTCTTTTGTTCCAGTAGTAACACCGGGCTTCGATAATCATGTCGTAGTCACTGCCCCAACGCGACTTTGTCATGTAAACGAGCGAGTTTACGACTCGGGCCCGCTAAGCATTGCTCATCCAGAGGTCAACTGTCAAATACTCGACAGAGCCTAATCGCTTTAATAATTAGAACCAACGAGAAACACGCTTAGAAGACGATTTATAAATATAAATTTAAAAAAATATATATGTATGTGGAATGTGTGGTGTGGTGTGAAGAGCCGTGATAGCCCAGTGAATATGACCTCTACCTCCGATTCCGGAGGGCGTAGGTTCGAATCCGGTCCGGGGCATGCACCTCCGACTTTTCAATTGTGTGCTTTTTAAGAAATTAAATGTCACGTGTCCCAAACGGTGAAGGAAAACATCGTGAGGAAACCTGCACACCAGAGAATTTTCTTAATTCTCTGCATGTGTGAAGTCTGCCGATCCGCATTGGGCCAGCGTGGTGGACTATTGGCCTAACCCCTCTCATTCTTAGGAGGAGACTCGAGCCGTGTGGAGATTGAGCCAAATATGGGTTGATAATGATGAATGATGAATGTTTGTGGTCCCTGGTCACCAAAGGAGGCTGCTAGATTAGTAATAATGGATTGTATCTGCGTTTGTCATATATTTCTATGAAATAGTGCATTTAAATATTAAAGGATCCAATATCCGTTTTAAGCTACAGATATGAAAAAATCCGACTAATTTAGAACATCCTTCTTTTTTTCTTTTTTAATTTAAAAAGGAAGAAAAAGAAGAAATACTTTATTGTACACAATTAAACAAATTAAAAAAGCATAATTAAAACTACAAATTAGTATGCAAAGGCCGCTATATTGCTAAAAGCAATCTCTAGCAGGCAACCTCTGATCCCTGAGTGAATTGCAGAGAAGGAGGAATATAATATATGTTTATCGTAGAAGGAAATGGTGTGCCTACCTATGATTCACATGTTTCGGACGTTGCGTTTTAAAACTTGTAAACTATTAGTGGTTTTTTAGCTTACTGTATCATTTTACCAACTTAAAAAATACTAACTTTCTACCTAGAACCGCTACATTGAATAAGTAAATACAGCGACATAAAATTAAATTGTTTCTGGCCACACTGCCGTAATTTATTGCGGATTTTGGCTTTATATGCAAGAAAAGAAACAAAGTTCTTAAGCAAAAGAACGTTTTCGAAAAAAATTGCAAAAAAAAAATATTTTATAGTTTGTTGCAATGCTTAGCCATGATAGGAAATAAGAATGGCAATGCAGTGCAATTATGCAAATTTAATTGCGACCTTCTGGTCCAGTTGTTTGTCAAGATTTCATAATAATAGTATTATTGACCGCGATGCTTTTAAATGTTAATAATTAGAACAGATACTTTTGTCTCCTCGTTCTGTGTCTTAGCGTCTAATGACTGTTTTAAAGTGTTCACCAACTGTTTTTCACTTGAAATTAAATTTTAATACGGTGTAATGAGTTTTAATGCAGACGTTTATGTTTAGGGACTAGGGTAGGAAGTCTCTTGATGGACGGCTATAAAATAGTCGCCTGAGCCTTTAATTCGTTTTCATGAGAATTGCTCACAATTAATTGACCTCATCACCATTGACTGTGAGCAACGCCAGTTGTTTTTTTTATAAACACGGAAAGGGGATGGTCCAAAATTGTATGGAACCCAGGATCAGTCATTGTACCCTGGCAGAAATAAAAAGAAATATTTTTTTCAACTTCTTTTGATTATAAAAATCTACGAATTTACTTTAATTCTTTCGAAAGAATATTCATTCTCTCTCAAGAAATGCAACACTAATATGGGTAGTAAAGGCGGATTGATGACGTTTTCAATGCAGTAGTCGATTTGACGTTTGCTGTCAATTGTCATGTCATAGTTTCTATACGGGCGCCATCTTGATATAACTCGAAAACTTGGGTTTTCATTTTATTTATTTCTTTTCATTGCTAAATTAAATAAATCAGATAGAAAATTCTCAGGTATGCAGTTTCCTCACGATATTTTTCCTTTACCGTTGAAGATACATGATATTATTTTCTTAAAATGCACATAACTGAAAAGTTCAAGGTTCATGCCTCGGACCGTATTTGAACTTACGCCCTCCGAATGGAAGGCAGAGGTCATATCCACTGGGCTATCACAGCACTCGCCGGATATGACATTATCCTATGTCAGATATGATATTATGATATGGATATTAGTATGGCCTATATCACATGGCCTATATGTTGTGTCAACCCACTGCTGAGCTCGAGTCTCCTCTCAGAATGGGAGGGGTTAGGCCAATAGTCCACCACGCTGGCCCAATGCGGATTGGCAGACTTCACACACGCAGAGAATTAAGAAAATTCTCTGTTATGCAGGTTTCTTCACGATGTTTTTACTTCATCTTCTTAAATGTGTTATACCACATCATCATCATCAGTATAAAAAGGTACCTATATTTTACGTTTACGTTTATTGCTACTGAATAAGGACAATTTTAGACCCTCTTAGTCCGCCCTCGGCTTGCAAAGTGTATTGATTAGCATCACAAAGAAGATATGGTAATGGGACGATCTCTCAAGTGATTTTTAATGTTTGAACATCCCTTTGATAGTGAAACGCATCTTAGATGTATCTATTATGTAACTACTACTGCTTGTTTGAATATAATCTTTAAAATTAAAAAAAAAATAGTAAATAAAGTCTCGCTTTGATAGGAGACACTCAACAGTGAGCCGAATATGGGATGGTAATGAAGATGAAAAGAAAAAAATATTTGCAACATTTTTTTAGGATTCCGTACTGCCTCAAAATAAAGAAAAGGAATCCTTATAAGATGTCCATTCGTCTGAATGTCCGTTTGATTTTATCAAGAATTTGTTTTATAAATGCGTGGAAATATAAATTTTAAATTTAAATTGTATACTCTGGTCGCATAATGTTGTGAAAAAATTAAACTGCAAACAAAAAAATGCATATTTTGACACTCGCAAAGAAATTGAAACTCATAATTCCCGTTGACCTACTACTAACTATGGCAAGTAACACTAACTACTAACATGGCAAGTAACATTGTTGTAGATCACAAAAACAAGAACAAATCTCAAAATTATATATTCATAATTAAATCTTAGTAAACAGGGGTCTGAAATTCGGGAAAAGCTCAGCAAATCTACACAATTCGATTCCTGAACTACGAGTACCTATTTATAATGATCACACGTACGGAAACCTCGGTGTGCGAGTCCGACTCGCACTTGTCCGGTTTTTTTATATAAACAATATTTCTATTCCCCACCAATTGGTCGGAAAATACTGTGTTACAAGTGGGTACGACAATATACCAGCGGACGGGGATCGAACCACCACCTCTCAATGATAAGTCCGGCCACCTTCACCACTGAGCTATTGGGACTTTATTTATTGAGGCTTTATGCTAATAATAAAATGATAATTTTATACTAGACCATTGTAATAATATCAAATATGAGAAAAAAATAACATTTTTCATGCAAAACAAACTTTTGTGGAAAAATACTTCGCATGCATATTAATATGCAATAAACCTACTCGTAATGAGATGGGTTGATTATATCACTTAATTTACATTCTACTTCCAATCATGTATAACTAATTCGGTGCAATTAAGAAATCACCATATTGAAAACAAGCCAAATTATCATAAAACAAAATTTTGTGACTTGTTTTCTGTTAATACTTAGTTGCCTTTGGTTGGAATGTCCCAGCCGTGATAGCCCAGTGGATATGACCTCTGCCTCCGATTCCGGAGGGTGTGGGTTCGAATCCGGTCCGGGGCATGCACCTCCAACTTTTCAGTTGTGTGCATTTTAAGCAATTAAATATCACGTGTCTCAATCGGTGAAGGAAAACATCGTGAGGAATATCACCTGCATACCAGAGAATTATCTTAATTCTCTGCGTGTGTGAAGTCTGCCAATCCGCATTGGGCCAGCGTGGTGGATTATTGGCCTTACCCCTCTCATTCTGTGAGGAGACTCGAGCTCAGCATTGAGCCGAATATGGGTTGATGCGACGGAATGTCCCACGGGAATAAAACTTTGAAACTGTAATAACTGATTAAGGAATTCGATAGTTTCCTTTTCTTATCTAGAGTCAATGATATTTTGTACTAGAGATAGGGCACTGGCGCATCAAAACTGAGGCGGAGAAATGTGCATAATTGTCTTTAATTTTATTTAGTCGCTTAACGAAAGTTATTTAAGCAAATAATACCTAAATATTGTCTACAATGTCGAATTGTGTGTTTAAGATGTGTAAAACTATATAAACTTTACAATTTTGTGTTTATTTATAGTTTAAATTTTAAACTATAAATAAACACAAAATTGTAATAGGACTCAAAAGTGACGAGGAGGAAGTGAAAAGGACTCAAAACCAAATAAAACCCTACACACATCGTTCACAAGTACGTGACTCCACTCAAGGTCATTCTCTGCCATTCTAGGGTCTCATTTTGGTTACAGTTTGATTTGTTAATTAAATTGACCTGACAAATGTTGTGAATACCTTTTTTCGACATTAGTTTTCTTATATTTGTAATCACTTTTGAGTCCGATAATAAAATTGTGCATGTGTGCGCTCAGTGAGTAGCTAAATTCGGATCACTTATTGCGGTGATTTTGTAGGCACGTAACATATCTATAGTATAAAATATCGTTGTCTAGGGTAGATTTACATAACGAAATGAAGGTAATCACGAACAAACCTTTCGATGCTGCAGACCCGCACAGCCGCCAGGAGAATAGCTTCTTCGCCAGACACCTTAAATAATAGCTTCACCTTAATAATAGCTTCACCTTAATAATAGCTTCACCTTGATAATAGCTTCACCTTAATAATAGCTTCACCTTGATAATAGCTGCACCTTGATAATAGCTTCACCTTGATAATAGCTTCACCTTAATAATAGCTTCACCTTGATAATAGCTGCACCTTGATAATAGCTTCACCTTGATACTCGTACCTTGACGCTGAGAAGGGCCGATTTACACCCCCTAGTCTCTGGTCTTTTTTGCCGAAATGCATTCAAAATGATGCGTCCGAAACCCTCCCATGTCGAACTAACGGGGCGGAATCATGACCGCCGCCGCCGCCCGGTCGCTCGAGTTCGAGTAGTAACTTTTTCAAAACTATCCTCAAATTGGTGATTAAATTTACATATACAGATTAAGAAACTATCGAGAAGAAATCATTGGAGAATGAATTTTACGAAGTCTAGACTCTTTTGATTGCTACTAGGGGTTCCCTGCATAACCGATAAGTCGACCACTCGCAAACCTTTGATCTTGTGAGTCCACAACATGACTTCGATGAAACTGAACTCAGTTTCATCGAAGTCTATTTTACTGTGATCGCATCTATAAATGTAATTAATAGTGGCGCTTGGAAAGATTTGTATTATCTTCATACCTCTAATTGGTTTGAAGATGCAATTGTGTGGCAATCTATACTAATATTATAAAGAGGTAAAGTTTGTAAGTTTGTAAGTTTGTAAGTTTGTAAGTTTGTAAGTTTGTAACAATTTTTTGAAATGGGGTAATCTTCGGAACTACTGGACCGATTTTAATACTTCTTTCACCAGTAGAATGCTACGTTATTGGGGAGTGCTATAGGCTATTTTATATTTTTTATTATTGCTATTATATATTTTATATTTCTATCATATATAACTACTGAGATATCGCGGGTCTTACAGGTCAGACCGAAAAACTTACTTATTCGCATGCGCTGCCTCAACCATTGCGTATAACTGAAATAAATGTATGGAGGCTTTTTGAACCTTTAAAAGTTCTACAAAAAAGTCCGCGACACCATATATCTATCTTTTATATTTTAGGAGATATAGTACCTTTAGTACTTTAATAAATTATTTAAATTTTAAACTAAGGTTTACGTCATTATTTACACAACTAAACTTAAATCCTTATCAAAATAAATGATTTAATAATCACAAGGATATTATAGAGATAAGATTTGCCCTTTACAGTATGTTAATTAGTTATATAGTTTCGGAGATAATACAAAATTTCTAAAAGTCGCAGAAATGCCGCTATATGACGCCCCGCGGTTTCAATTACGTGGTTCCCGTTCCCATATGAATATGAGGACCAAACATAGCCTATGACACTCGCAAATAATGTAGCTTTCTATTGGTAAAAGAATTTTCCAAATCGGTCCAGTAGATCCAGAGATTACCCCCGACAACCACACGAACTTTACCTCTTTATAGTATTAGCATAGAAGTCGCTTGGGAAATTATAGTCTTTTGTCATTGCACGACGCACAAAAGGCTGGACCAATGTTGCTGAGGGTAGGGATAGGATAGAGGTAGGGAAGGGGTAGGATAGAGGTAGGGTAGGGGTAATTTAGGGAAGGTGTAGGGTAGGGTAGGGTAGGGTACGGATAAGGTAGGGGTAGTGTAGGGTAGGGGCAAGGTAGAGGTAGGGGAAGGATATGGAACGTATAGGGTAGGGGAGGAGTAGGATAGGGGTAGGGTAGGGTACGGGGTAGGGTACGGGTAGGGTAGGGTTAGGGTAGGGATAAGGTAGGGGTAGGGAAGGGTTAGGGTTAGCGGTAGGGTAGGAGTAAGGTAGGGGTAGGGTAGGGGTAGATTAGGGGTAGGGTAGGATAGGGTATGGATAGGTTACGGGTAGGGTTAGGGTAGGGTAAGGTGGGGGGAGGGAAGGGTTAGCGTTAGCGGTAGGGTAGGAGTAGGGTAGGGGTAGGGTAGGGTAGGGTAGGGTTGGGTAGGTTTACGAGCAGGGTAAGGTAGAGGTAGAGAAGTTTACATCAATTTTTACGCGGACGAAGTATTCTATATATTCATCAAAGTCACGACGACTAAGTCAATTCGTAAAATAATTTTGATGAACTTTACAAATAAAACAAATATTATCTCTTAAAATATTTTATTTATCCTCATCATCATTATCATATCAGCCGATGAACGTCCACTGCAGGTCATAGGCCTTTTGTAGGGACTTCCAAACATCACGATCCTGAGCCGCCTGCATCTAGCAAATCCCTGCGACTCGCTTATTGTCGTCAGTTCACCTGGTGGGAGGTCGATCAGCACTGCACTTTTTAGTGCGGGGTCGCCATTCCAGCACCTTGGGACCCCAACGTCCTATTATTTATCCTACTCGATAAAAAATATTTGGCACTAAAAAATTCCTTACTATTTAGTAATAATCATCGTTTTGTGAAAATTCTCTTACATTTTCATTATTCATATGATCAATCCGTTCAGTGTAGTCCTCTTTAATCATATCTGCAGCTTTCTCTCCAATCATCATTGTTGGGGCGTTGGTATTTCCACTCGGGCTTACCGGCATAACCGATGCGTCAACGACACGCAAGCCTTTGATACTGTGAACTCTTAATCGTTCATCAACAACCCCATCCCGTCCCATAGTACATGTTCCTACAGGATGAGCTAAGGAATTGACAGTGTTAACAGCATAACAAGCCCAATACTCATCAGTTCCATAAACTAATCCCTCACATCCTCTAACTGCTAATCTCGCAACCTCTCCACCTACTTTTCTATAATACGAAGTCTCTGTAACCTTTACCATAAATTTAATAGCTTCTACCATTAATGCTAAATCTTTCATGTTCCTAAAATATCCTATCTCAGTCAACGGGTCATCGAAAGGATTGCTACTTCTCAATCTCACTTGACCTCTTGATTTGGGATGGAGTAAAATTAAACTTAGAAGATCTACTTCCCGGTAAACATTAGCTTCACTCATCGAATAGCAATATTCACGAACTAAATTAGCTGTTGCCCGACAACCGAACAAAATAGCAGGAGCTGCAGTTGCGCCGAGCCGATTGTTGAAGAGTTGAATATGAGGTCTTGTTGATCCGTAATGTTTGCTTAAAGAGCTGTTGAGCCTAAAGAAAGCAGCTTGTAGAGGTATTGGAAACGCATCCAATTCTGTAGGAATAAGCAAATTTTGAACAGCTGTTTGAAAACCTTTCTGACCTTTGATAACAAGCGTTACCATTAAATGATCTTGTAGATTCTTACCAACAGGTAGATCAGCCATCGTATTGATGTTAAGTGGTTCTAATACTTCACGAGGACCGATCCCCGAAAGCATAAGAAGTTTCGGTGTACCAATAGTGCCTGCTGACACAATTACTTCAATATTAGCGTACAGTGTTATCATATCGCCTGTCTCGAGCAACACTCTGACGCCATAAGCTCGTAAAGTCATCGAGTCTATCAACACTTTAGTAACTCTTGCATATTTTGTTATATAAAAGTTTGGTCGATCTTTATTCGGTCGTAAATATTCCTCGGCTGTGCTTGATCTTCTGCCGTTCGCAAAAGTAAAGTGCGATCGACTCCCTCCTAACATTTCAGGTCCATTTATCTCCAGTAGTCTCTTTATGCCCATTTCTTCCCACGAACCTAATACTTGTTCGTGTACTTTTTCATAGTACGCATTAGCTGTCGGTCGAGATACGGCAACAGGGCCGGAGGTTGAATGATAGTAAGCATTATATGGATTCTGTAACACGGAATAATCTGTCATGTGTTCAAGCTTTTTATAATAATGTAGAACTGTATCCCATCCCCAACCTGGTGCTACTTCGTTCCACTGATCAAAATCTTCTGGTGCCCCACGTGCGTATACTTGTAGGTTACTCGACGAAGAACCTCCTAACATCTTTCCACCACCGACGTAAACCTTGCCATCGGCGTGATTCTGTCCAGTTCCTGGATCCAGTTCAACAGGGTAATCCCAATCGTATTTCGAGTGTACGAGTGCACCGAACAAACTGGGTATCTGGAACGATAATTTAATAACATTCACGCAGGCAATAAATCTAATAGTGCGTGTAATAATCGACTGCTTAGGTCACGGACAAGCATTACTTAACATAGTTACATCACGCACTGCTACAAAATTAATTTCTATCTCTAAATCAAAGTGAGGTTAATTTCATAATCATCAGACTATTTTTAAGAACTACTTCTACAGGCCTTTTCAAATAATACGAAAGCCTCAATATGAATGAATACCTCATAGTAAGCTATATAAAGATATATGTTATTTAAGGTAAGGCGAGATTTTTTCTGCTAATGTAGGCCATTGAAGACGGCTTCTAGTTTAAGACACATTTGCTTTAGATTAGAAAATATTTACTTTACATTCGACAGAAGGGCTAGCTCATTTTTTGCTCAAAGGGCAATCAGCCTGGCTGTCCAGCGCTGAAATGCAGCCAGTATTCTTGCCACCATTCCACGTGGGCATGATTTGTATAGTTATTAGGATAAGTTAGCTTAAGTTCCTAATTGTATTCTTTATATTCTGTTTCCGATAAAAACCCTGGAATCTTTTTCGTCGTCTGTATACTAATGGAACATGTAGTTAGTTATTAGTTTTTTTACAACAGCTACAACAATATTCATTCATTAGATTTTTTATACGTCAATAATCGAACACTCATTACTACAAGATAGAAGTCCTTGGGCCTAGAAATAAAATATTTATTTATGACCTTATAGCTCAACTTTGTGTGACCTACTAGTAACTATGAGATATTCATGACGAGTCGCACAAAATTATGAACGTTGCGATTCATGGTATCCGTGGGCTGTTTTCCTTCCAAGCCATCTTCCCGACTTCGGTGCATCCGATAACATAGGTAATATAATCTCTCTGAAAATCGTCAGACCATGCTTAGCTTGTAACACATCGATTCTCTTTCTACTCACACGCTTCGAAAATTAAAAAAATGTATGGGAAAAAGACGTGCCATATGGCTAAAAGCCAACTTAATTTAATATATTTTTCGAAGTCCTCCGTAGCCCAGTGGTATGCGCGGTGGATTTACAAGACGGAGGTCCTGGGTTCGTTCCCCGGCTGGGCCGATTGTGTTGAGGTTTTCTTAATTAGTCCAGGTCTGGCTGGTGCGAGGCTTCGCCGTATCTAGTTACCACTCTACCGGCAAAAAAGTACCGCAAAGCGATTTTGCGTTCCGGTACAATGCCGTGTAGAAACCGAAAGGGGTGTGGATTTTAATCCTCCTCCTAACAAGTTAGCCCGATTCCATCTTAGATTGCATCATCACTTACCATCAGGTGAGATTGTAGTCAAGGGCTAACTTGTAAAGATAAAAAAGTCTGCAAAGATGGATATGAAGGAAAACGCCCCACTGTCTATAAAGCCTCCATTGATAAGACAATGACAAACATTCTGCTTTGCCCTCCACCAAGAGATTCGCAGCAACTCGGAGGGATTCGGTAGTGTTACATCTCCGTGTCTTTGACATGTACTCTTAGATACTTGAGCGAGCGTTGGAACGAGCTACGTTAGGAGTATCTCTGCATGATCGAATCAGAAATGAGGAGATCCGCAGAAGAACCAAAGACACCGACAAAGCTCGACGAGTTGCGAAGCTGAAGTGGCAATGGGAGGGACACATAGTTCGAAGAGCCGATGGACGTTGGGGTCCCGAAATGCTGGAATGGCGACCCCGCACTAGTAAGCGCAGTATTGGCCGACCCTCCACCAGGTGGACTGACGACATCAAGCGAGTCGCAGGGATTCGCTGGATGCAGGTGGCTTAGTATCGTGATGTTTGGAAGGCCCTACAAAAGGCCTATGTCCTGCAGTGGACGTCCATCGGCTGATATGATGATGATGACTCTTAGATAAGTCTGTGTACTCACTACACTAGCAGGCGGAGGGTCGCCGCCCGCCTCAAGCAGCAGAACTTTCCAGTGAGGGACTTCGCTGAGTCTGGTCGCGACAGTGGCGCCGCCAGACCCTGCTCCGATTACTATGAAGTCAAACTTGTAGCCATCTGTCAACAACATAATTCACCATCATCTCATTATAATCAACCCATATTCGGCTCACTGCTGAGCACGAGTCTCCTCTCATAATGAGAGGGGTTAGACCAATAGTCCACCACGCTGGCCCAATGCGGATTGGCAGACTTCACACACGCAGAGAATGAAGAAAATTCTCTGGTATGCAGGTTTCCTCACGATGTTTTCCTTCACCGTTTGAGACACGTGATATTTAATTTTCTTAGAATGCACACAACTGAAACGTTGGAGGTGCATGCCCCTGACCGGATTCGAACCCACACCCTCTGGAATCGAAGGCAGAGGCTATCACGGCTTAGCATCATAACCATGATATAACTAAATTCTTTAAAATACAACCAAAAAGAAAATTCCCAAACCGGTTGAGAACTTTTTTTTTCAAGTTTCTTCGCCGATTTCCCGAAAACAACTTGGTCAATTGAGATGATTATTTTTTGTGTGAAAGAGATCTTAGTATGATTCCACTGTCGCATCTTACGGGTATTTATGATGGGTTCCAGGAGAAATCGAGGGAACTTTTCAAGTTTCATGACTATACTAAAAGTAATTCGTTTTTTATAGTACCTCGCGCATTTGCTTACATAAAGCACAACTTGTGATATGCTATCAAAGTGAAGATAAAAACCGATCACCAGACGAATTTGTAGGCTTTCGCTAGAAATATTTGATTACCATAATTATTTTTTATATTTATTGTTTTAAAAGAATATATCTTTAATCATCTTTATTAAATATGACCATTAAATTACAAAACTTGCATGCAATATTTAAATAGACGATAAGATTTGGATAATCTTGAATATTTAAATATTATTTTGATATTTTTTAATTACAGTTAAGTTAAATAAAGGTTAAGTTAAATTAAATGTCTTTAAATTACCATACAAACAACAGTTTTCCGGCATAAAGCAATTGCAAATAACCTTGAAAATGCATATATCGTTATCATAAGATAAATCGGGGTTTTTTTCATAATGCCCAGGAATTTACTTTTAGAAGAAGTAGGTAATAGTATAGTCATTATCCGAACTTCAATTTTTTTCATTATTCTTTACAAGTTAACCCTTGACCACAATCTCACCTGATGATAAGTGATGATGCAGTCTAAGATGGAAGCGGGCTAACTTGTTAGGAGAAGGATGAAAATCCACACTCCTTTCGGTTTCTACACGGCATCGTACCGGAACGCTAAATCGCTTGGCGGTACGTCTTTGTCAGTAGGGTGGTAACTAGCCATAGGATCGAACCCAGGACCTTCGTCTTGTAAATCCACCGCGCATACCACTACGCCACGGAGGCCGTCAAAACGTGGATGATGGAACCGATGGACGTTAGGGTTCCAAGGTGCTAGAATGGCGATCCCGCACTACAAAGCGCAGTCTTGGTCGACCCCCACCAGGTGGACTGACGATATCAAGCGAGTCGCAGGGATTTGCTGGAAGCAGGTGGCTCAGTATCGTGATGTTTAGAAGTCCTTACAAAAGGCCTATGTCCTGCAGTGGATGTCCATCGGCTGATATGATGATGATGATGATGAATTCGAACTTCCATCTTTCTCACGTTGTCTAGACATTATGTTTTAATTGCCAGTTGACAATTTTTTAAATGGTACTTATTGTTAATTATCTTTATAATATATTGATAAAAAATATCATATTTTCTTGAGCCGTGATTTTTACATTAAAATTTTAATTTTTAAATATTTTTTTGACAATATACGAGCCTAAACGCCTGTCAGGCATGACGGTCTATAATTCAACAGTTTCATGACGTCACTATAATAAATCCCAAAACAGAGCGTTTGACAAAAATATTGGTTATCAATTAGTTTGACGTTTAGTACTTTAAGTAATATTGTGACGTCACAATGCGTTTTTGACGGTTGGAGAATTTGAGAAAATACATGATTTTTATTAAATTAAGTTTTATAAGAAATCCTTGACTTTTATTAATTAATATCGATATATTTCGGACCCTTATTCCATGTTCCACACGAAATTATTATTTTGTATATTAAATTTGATAGGAGTCAATTACCCCATTGGTTTACGAGCATCATGAGAACTAGCGGATCCCTGCGACTTCGTATGCCCTCAGAGGTCCTTATTCCCGCCCTGTCACTAAATCCGTTCTTAGCGAACGTCCACTAGCTAAAAACTACCTCCCTGCCTCATCAATTCTATCTACGTCAAACGTCAATATTTCGTGATTTCAAGATGATGACCTTTAGCTTTTAAATATTAAATATCCACTTTATTACTTTGTCCATGACATATGAATATTTACGCTATATATTAGAGCAGTAACGTTGCCTTTTTATCAAGAACGTTCGAAAAACTATCTTTTCAATATTCACCTAACAAAAATAAACGCGCCACTCGGCCGTCTATGCTAGTATATACCTACTTGCAATGAAATTGTAACAGTTCAAATTCTGTATCTACATTGAAGATATTTTGAAAATTTGCATTATAAATAATATCTATTGCTGAAGCCAAAATAGTAGATTGTTATACAAGGGGCTAAAAAGACCCATTATATACGCAACATAATTTCATTATATGACAACATAATTTCCGACTCCTGTGAAGATGAATAATGACTGTTTGAGGTAAACGTGGGAGATAATAGTTTAAAAAACTCCTTTCGTAAGTGAATCCATTCGTTGTTGTTTTCTCCACTTTACCTAGGTAGGTATTTAAGTAAATGCGTCTCGACTTTGATGGTAACAGATTGAAAATTTCATCCATCTCCAAATTAGGATCACCATTATCACTAGATGAAGACAACAATAACAATTAACGTTGAACAATATGTATGTTACGGTCACAAATTTACAATAAATTTCATGAAAAAAATCAAGTATGGATTATTCACGGCAATATTGTTTTTAAAATTCTCGCTTTTTAATTTTATTTTTCTTTCACACGAGAAAAAGGCAAAGGTATTACACCGTACAGGATGTCCCATGTCTTCAAATTTAGCTCTATTCGCAACTCAAACAAAAATTAAATAAAAAAATGTACGCATTCCACAGACAAGAACGCTGCATTTCATTCTAATTTAAAGTTTTTTATTTATTTTTCAAAACAATCAGGGCCTTACCTATAATGATTCTATTTTCGAAAAAAACCTCCTCCGTTTAGTAGGCTAGTGCTTGGCTAGTACTCGTAACAGACAAGAATTAAAAAAACAAAATTACTACTACTACTTACTAGAGGCTAAAATGCTTGTTTAGCCCCGCTATGGAGTGGTAATATGACAGTGTTTTTGAGCAAGAGTAGTGAAAAAGAATTTTCATTAAAAAATTAGATAATCTATACTAACAGGGCCGGACCGTCCATACGGCGAACGGAGCGGTCGCTCCAGGCGCCAAATCCTAGGGGGCGCCGAAATGGTAAAGACAAGATCGAAAAGAAATTTATTTCTTTTCGATCGTCTATATTTAAAGCAAAGAGATGAACGCGACGTGCGTGAATTTACTTCTAATAGAGGCGTCTTTCTTTACCTATGGTGCAGGGAGTGCGTTGATTTTAACCCGGGTATATACAGGTAATAGTGGGCGCTAGGGTGATGATTGCACCCGGGCGCTACGTGAGCTAGAGAGTCTTTACCTATAGTGCAGGGGGTGCGTTACATCCGGGTGTCGCGATCTCAGGGGCGCCCAAGCGCCACACGCCGCGCGGGTTCTATAGGTACTAGGGGGCGCTACGGTGATGATTGCACCCGGGCGCTACGTGAGCTAGAGAGTCTTTACCTGTAGTGCATGGGGTGCGTTACACCCGGGTGCCGCGATTTTAGGGGCGCCCAAGTGCCACTCGCCGCGCGGGTTCTATAGGTACTAGGGGGCGCTAGGGTGAAGATTGCACCCGGGCACTACGTGATCGAGAGACGGTATTGTGCCTGATTTTCAATTGGCCTGAGTATGGTCAAAATCCGTTTCGCGTTCCATAAGTTCGTAGCCTAAGTAAACCAGGAAACTACAAAGCTATAATTTTTTAGTTAATTTATTTTTCAACTTTATTTAGAGCTCAATACACTTATTTTGTTGACCTGGAAACATTTCATAAAAATTTTGAACTCGATAAGTGCTTTTTCTAGCTTCGGAAACAGATAAAAATCTGATGGAAACGAGACTAGATCATATGAATATGGTGGTAAGGTAAGAATTCTAAATTATACTGATGAATTTCTGCTATGCTTTTAACAAACGTTTCACACGTTTGTTAAAAGCATAGCAGAAACTCGCAAATTATCCTGATGAAACAAAACTTTTCTTCTCAATGATCATGGCCATTTTTCTTTAATTTGTCCTCTGAAACATCGCAGCAGATTTCACTATTAAGCAGAGTTTATATTTAAGTACGCCTTTTTAAGTAAGCTACCGTAATTACATCCCGCGAAATCCACCGTAATTACATTACTTTTCCAACACGCAAAACCGCTTCTGCCTTTTTGGAACATTGGATCCTGGTCGTGTCCACTTTTTAGACTGTACTTTTGTTTCTGGAGTAAAGTAATATACTCAGGTTTTAACCATGGCCACAAAACACAAAAAAGTATCTGCCTCAAACAACTCCAAGCAGTTGCGAAAATTCGTCAGTCGATCGCGTATTTGTTCAACTCAAAGAAGCCAAGGCGATTATGTGATGTTTGCCTTCTGTTGAGATGCCAATAGTGTCAGCTATCTTCCTAAAAGTCAATCTATCTATCTATCTTCTATACTATAATAAAAGAGTAGAAATCGAGTGTCTGTACTTTTCCCAAATTTAAGTAAAATCAAGTTAGGTTAGAAATGAGCAATTGAATACGAAAACATTTTTTTTAATTTTCTTGTCTGTCTGTCTGTTAGTCCTTCTGTCTGTATGTTCGCGCTATTCTCTGGTTCTACTGAACGGATTTTGATGCGGATTTCACAAATAGATTAAGCATAGTCCAGGGCAACATATAGGCTTTGTTTCATTAAGATCAGATATATAGCAAAAAACGCGCGGCCTTTGGCCGCGAACTTTATTCTGCTTAATAGGGCTTCTAACTGTGACTATGGCTGGGCATTTTCCCAAGCGCAAAAGCGCGCGCCCTTCGGCCGCGAACTTTTTTTTAGACCAGCCTTCGGCCAGGGGTTTGTAATAGTGCTTTCGACTATGGCTATGGCTGGGCATTTTACCCAAGCGCAAAAAAACACGCACTTTATTGTACACCAGCCTTCAGGGGTTGTGATTTTGTATTTTTTATATATAAAAAATTCAAAAATGTACATTGATTTTCACTTGGACGAAGTCGCGGGCAGTAGTGCTAGTCTTCGATAAGACATGATCATGTCACAATTTTTTTGAATTTTTTCGTCAGAGGTCGACGTTGACGGTCTATCGCTACCCTGGTCATTTTCGACGCTGTTACGAACAGGTTGGAATTTCGTCACTCACTTTTTCACGATATATACGAAGGCCCTAATTCACCTTCAGTTTTTAACATGACTTCATAAATGTTTTTTTTTTTGCTAAACCTTTCTTCTTCAAGTTCTTCATTGCAGTGATTAAGTTAAGATTAAGATACTCGATTTTTTTCATGTTAAAAAATACGAGTACCTAGTCACCATTTGTTTGACGGGATCGCGTGGGGAACGTAACGAATGCAAATGAATGCATAAAATTTTATTCTATTAATATAGCTATATATTGAATAATGTAGCTTTAACATGAGGGTAATTTAAAAAAAAATAATAAAAAAGAACAACCAACCTCAAAATCATAAAAAAGTTTCCATTAAATTAAAAGCGAAACATAACATCGTATGTGCTACTTTCTGATCAGTTTGAAGGCGGTACCAAGTTAGTGCTGTGTTATTTAAAGCCGTATCTGTAAGAAGTGTCTGAAAATCCAGTTAAAATCTTTATGATTTAAACGGTTTGAATCGAATCGAAATCGAACGGTCGAATTGAGAAACCTCCTCCTTTTTTTGAAGTCGGTTAAAAATGTATGACATTCCGATATACGTTAGGTTACGAACTTTTCAAACGTCCCTAGTATATAATGTTAGGAGCAAACTGGAAAGGCGCCATAATTGGATCTCGCTCCATTCTAAAATTTACCACGGTCCGGCGCTGTATACTAATATTATAAAGCTGAAGAGTTTGCTTGTTTGTTTGATTGAACGCGCTACTCTCAGGAACTACTGGTCCGATTTGAAAAATTCTTGCAGTGTTAGATAGCCCATTTATCGAGGAAGGCTATAGGCTATATATTATCCCCTTATTGCTACGGGAACGGGAACCACGCGAGTCAAATCGCGCGGCGTCAGCTAGTGTATTGATAAACACACATAAGGTACCTTATGTGTGTTCCCTTACCTTTCAACGGAAAAGAATCCGGCCACCCAGCGGGAGATATAGCAGAAGACAACGACAGCAAACGCAAGGCCCATTTCAGCCAAGGATTGTCTCTCTCCTTTTGGACAAAGCCAAGAAACTTATTCGCAAACGCGCTCAAATTCAACATCATTATTCAAAAGTTAATTATCACTTAATCATTAAACAACACTTATTATAGCCCGAGACATAAATAAAATCACTGCAGTTGTATCTTAAATTATATTTATACCATTTTTTGTATAAAAAAAAAATACTAAGGACATTTATATTTTTATTGTTATTTTATTTCTGCATAGCGTGCACCATTTATATTATACAAAGCCAAAATGTATAGTTATTGCTAAATTAACACACTTTAAAAGGTTTTAGCGTCGATTTAGGCAAATTTACATACTTAAATATATTTTGTTAATTTCTATTATGTCTACCTATATTATTATTTAACCGTGCGTACGTATGCAGCGTTTAGGATTTGCGCGAACTTTATTTGTAGACTTGATATCAATTAGCGACGACTTGATATCAATTAGCGACCTAGACTCAAGGTTTCGCAGGATATTCTACAGACTGACCTCTCAACAGGCGATTTACTGTACGATGCGTTTTTTTTTCTATGATTATTATTTAACTGTACGTACGCACGCAGCGTTTCGGATTAGCGCAAATTTTGTTTGTAGACTTGATAATTGTTAACAATTAACAACTTAGAGTCAAGGATTTGCAGGATATTTTACAAACTGACTAACCGATAGACGATTTAATATATAGATCCTTCATCATTATCAACCCATATTCGGCTCACTGCTGAGCTCGAGTCTCCTCTCAGAATTAAGGTTAGGCCAATAGTCCACCACGCTGGCCCAATGCGGATTGGCAGACTTCACACACGCAGAGAATTAAGAAAATTCTCTGGAGTGCAGGTCTCCTCACGATGATT
Source organism: Bicyclus anynana (assembly GCF_947172395.1). NCBI lineage: Eukaryota > Metazoa > Arthropoda > Insecta > Lepidoptera > Nymphalidae > Bicyclus > Bicyclus anynana. The sequence goes on along the minus strand of NC_069105.1, from coordinate 9,038,430 downwards.
TCCTTCACCGTTTGAGACACGTGATATTTAATTTAATTTCCCGAAATAAATTATTGTTTCAGCGAGGTTTGCGAAAAACTGTATGTAAAAAACTCTTTCGCGCAAAAACTACTGGCTGGAATTGGTTTTTTGGAAAAAAACTGTGGAAACCATAATTTTACCTAGACGAAACATAATTTTACGTCAAAGGTATCAGTTAGAAGCATTGGCGTATCTAGGATTATTTCCTAGGGTGGGCCTGGCCCCCAAAATCAAGTCTATTATTAGTATCATAATAGAATTCCATATCGGTAGCCCAGAATCCTAGGGTGGGCACAGGTCCATTCTTGGGTGGGCTAGGCCCACCGGACCCCCCCGCTATATAAGCCTATGGCTAGAAGTAAAATATACACAGGGGCGTAGCTACCGCCGTATCATCCGTATCAATGATACAGGGCCCCCGGACTGCAGGGGCCCCTTGCGTGTCAAAGCAAAAATTTGTAAAAAGTAATCTACAATATTATGTAATCTGGATGGTGCTTCCCGGGAACAAAAAAAAATACAAAAAACTGCAGATATGACAAAAGTAATAAGGAAATACTTAAAGATAGAGTACCTAAATCAAAACTAAAGAGATTTTTCGGGATTTGCCGCTCGTCTATTGGGCACCCCAACTAATTGATAGCTCTAAGGCACGCTATGGAGTAGCATTTATAAATCAGTTATTCATTGAACTCAATTTAATTCGAAATCGTTTATTCCTGCAAATTTAAATAAACAAAATATGAATACCTGCCTCTTAACGGGAAAGATTGTGGCCACCCAACCGAAGAAATTACCTCCAGAAAAGTCACAAATCGCGTCAACCATCTAAACCAAGGCCTGTCTATAGCAGTCTTGCTGATGAAACCGCGAAAATTGGTCGCGAACAAGTCATAATACATCTTTACACAAAATTAAATTTAAGAAATCAAAATTATCAAAACATTCGCACTTGTATTTTGTAACATTAACTACAGGTAAAACTATCAAGTATTTTTTTGGTTGAAATTTTAAATTGAAACCGTTGTAAGTCGATAACAACTTTTCGTAGACTGACTAATTGATTAAGTCGTTACGTGAATTTGAATCCAGTTTGTCCTGTCGATATGATATCGACAACATCTATACTAATATTGTAGGGAAGAAGCTAGTCGTACGTAAACCGTACGAATTATATATAATTATTCATACGGATATAGTTAATGTTTATTTTTTATAATTTTAACTTTTTTTTGTCTACTTTTTAAAAGCTAAACTATTCTAAAAATTGAAAAATATTTTTTTTTCTAGATTAAAAGACTTATACTCATAAAATACAGATACCTACGTGTGGGGGAATTAAAAAGCCAATTCGTACGGTTTACGTGCAAATAATCACTACCAGAGAGAAGAGTTAAATTTTGTGGTGTTGACGGGACTCATTTCTACTGGACCGATTTTGAAAATTCTTTTACCACTTGACAGCTACGTTGTTTGTGAGTATCATAGGCTATATTTTATCCCCGTATTCTCATGGAAACGGGAACTACGCGAGTGATCGACCCGGGCGTCGACTGTGTGAAATAGTTTTGTCTGTTAGTCGATAAAAAAACACCTACATAGCTTTGTGAAAATAATCATTTCGTTGGTTCAGTGGTTACTTTGCCTTCGGATCCCGAGGTCCTGGGTTCGAATCATTTTTTTTGTTCGAATGCTTTTTTTTATCTTGGGTCGGTTGGAATACCTACTGAGTATTTCTTTTTTTTTTCTTAGCCTGGAGTTAGAAGCTGGTGCTTTTACACCCCCGTGCCTCGGAGAGCACGTTAAGCGATCATCATCATCATCAACATCCGATCTTCTTCTTCTTCTTAACTCTAATCCGGCTACCTGCATTGGTGCAGTGTGGTGAAAGGAGACCTGACCCTGTACTAGGCTAATAAAATAGATTGTTAATGATAAATATTACGAAAAGGTAATATTAAGATAAGGAACTTAAGCTAACTTATCCTAATAATACAAATCATGCCCACGTGGAATGGTGGCAAGAATACTGGCTGTATTTCAGCGCTGGACAGCCTGGCTGATCCTTTGCGCAAAAAATGAGCCAGCCCTTCTGTCACCAGTTGAGGCAACTAGCCGCGGTGAAATGATTGTTGAATTTATTAAAATGTACCTGGATTTTTTGTAAACACTTACTGGTACTAGACCAGTATAAAACCTAACCACATTGATTTAGGATAGTTTCGATACAACAAACTATTTATGTATCTATTATGGGGATATATTATTATCTTTTTTAAAAATATACGTACACAATACACACAACGTCAGAAACTCAAGTGGCGTCCTATTTGACGTCGCCAGAAACTAGTCGTAGCCATGTTCATTGTTCTTTCATGTACCTACTGTGTGCTATTTAGTACAAATTCTCCTTCATATGTGAGAAGGACAAATTTACGTACGTTCATGGGAGTGCCATGAGATCTTAGATCTTGTCGTGCGCTAAAACTTCTAAGTAACAGTAGTTACACATGCTTATTTCAAGCACGAAAGCATGCTATTATTGAGCAGTTGCTACTATAGCATGTATCGTAACATTGATAATAATGAGCATGCTTATTTCGAGCTTGCTCAAGAATCAACAGTCGTGTTCCATACGCTCCATCTGCTCCATCTGTTTATTATTGATTAATCTGTGACAATAGTGCTATGACATGTAATGATAGGTACCTATAACTAATATATTATTATACTATTACATGCCATACCTAAGTACAAAAATAGTCATGGTAGAGCCGTGGTCGCATCTACTGTAAGTATTCCTAATGCACCTATTGTGATAATGCCATGAACTCCTTCAATTAAACAGGATCAGCAGGATCCAATCCACAGATTATTAGAATCGCTAATGGTAGGTACAATCGTAATGAACTATCGATGCCGAACCGATGGGTTACTATTGACCTAAACAATTCAAAAATAGGTAGCCGTTTGAGTTTGACAAGTAAAAACGTATTATAGGTACCTACGACTTCAACAGACTGCAACAGTCAAATTCAATCGTTTGCGTTAGACAATTATTAGGCCCAAGTTTCTTGCTCAAATACGTATCTATATCTCAATAAAATTTACTATCTATGATTTGTGACAGTGACACTGACATTGACATTTTCCTACCTCGACTAGAGGTGAGTCGTACTCGCTAAAACGCGTACTGAGTGTTACGAGTACGAGTACGCCGAGAGACGCGCTCCAAAGACTATAACTATATAGCTCCACGAGTATTTAGAAGTACGAGCCATTAGGACCTATAGAATAGATACGTACTCCTAAATACTCAGTGGCCAGCGATTTTACATCATATTATCTGATACTAAGCGTACATTAATTTCAAACGAGTTATACGTAGTCATTTGGACTAGTGGTATGTACGCAAGGTACAAAAAAATTGAATCCTGAGTTCGATCCCGGGTAACAGAAAATCATTTTTGTCTTTTTATTTTGTTTTTTTCAATTGGTTTTTTCAACTATTTTTGGTTTTTGTAATCCACAAAAAAAAGAAAAAAATTTGCAAACAAAAATATTAGTCACTAATTTAAAAATTTCAATGTAATTTTATTATTTAGTTATTTATTTTAATATTACCTCATGATACTGTCGGGTTACATTAACTTGTTACTTTAGCGGATAAATAATCATACTAAAACAAATAAACATTATGTTTTTAAAATAAGGATTAAAATCAGGGACTCCAATTATTGGAGTATTAAGTGTATACTGCGTTAAAAAATCGGTCTTATGTTTGATAAAGTAAAGACAATTTTTCATCAGCAATGGGACGTCACTCACACATTCTTAAACGAACGCGTCCGGGAACGCGTCTCGCGATGTTTTGTCTGTTGGAGTATGAAGTGTTTATTGCGTTGAAAAACCGGTCTTATGTCTAGACAACAAAGTCTATTTTCTTTCGGCATTGATAGAAGTCTCTCACTCACACATTACTAATCGAACGCGTCTCTGAACACGTCCCGTATTGGTTGGACCGTTAGAGTATTTGCGAGTATTGGACTCGCACTTGTTGACATCTTGCGCTCCTCGGTACTCGGTACTTCTAAATACGCTTAATACGTGTATAAGTCCCTGCTCCGTACTCGTACGCCATACGTCTTCCAACAAACCTAGTGTTAAGACCTGCTCCAGTATATACGCCTCACCTCTAACCTCGACTTGACCGTTGTTTCTTTTCTTGTTGTTTTGTAATTTGGTAACTTTGTATTCACTTTATTTGTATTCATTTTAGATTTATAGAGGTTAAAATGTGTTTGTCTTTTGGTTTTTATTTTTAACTATAATTAGTTTAATGAGAATATAATGAACAGATGTATTAGTTAGTTCATTAGTACTCCGTAAAAAAATTTATTAGTTTAGAAGTGGGTATATAAACTGTGTCAAAGTTTATTTAATACGATCTCCAAAAAAACTTAATAATACGATATATTATATCAAAATGAATCACCATCCTACAGATTCTTCAGAAGTTACTTCAAACAGGTACGTGTCAATTTTGTTTATTAAGTTTATGTGTAACTTACGTAAAAAGATTTTTGTTTAGGTTACGTTGTAAAGACGTTTTTTCAGATATTAAGTAAATTATTGTTTTATCAGTTGAAATGCTTTAGCATCTTATCTAAGTTTTATAAAGATAATATCACAAAATTTTAAATATTTGATTACAAAGAGAAAGCAGTAGATATGAATAATGATGCACACAGTTCCTACCTTCATATGCATAACTCCAAAGATACCTGTCACGTCCTCCATAATGGGTAAATTTTAAGAAACCGTTGTAACAGATGCCTGTCTAATATAATGAGCAGTGTGGTGGAATATTGGCCTAACCCTAAGCGTATTGGCAGACTTCACACACAAAGAGAATTAGGAAAATTCTATGGTACACAGGTTTCCTCACGATGTTTTTCCTTCACCATTTGAGACACTGTGATATTTAATTTTTTAAAATGCACACGACTGAAAAGTTGGAGGTGCATGTCTGGACCGGATTGGAACCCACAACCACCGGAATCGGAAGCAGAGGTCATATCCACTGGGCTATCACAGCTCTACATACAATACATATTTTTTTATGTAATAGTGAAAGTATATTCAAAAGTGAGAAAACAGTCTCGGAAAAGGTCCAAGTTTTTACAATATTATACTGGAACATTTTACTTCTACAGCATGTAAAGTAACCACATAACCATTTTCGGTTACTTCATAATATTGTCATAGTTTCAGAGAAGATTCACAAACTAAAACACAAAAGAAACGTGATGACTATTTAGAATGGAAAGACTATTTTATGGCTGTTGCAGTATTAGCTGCCAAAAGAAGCAAAGATCCAAATTGTCAAGTTGGTGCCTGTATAGTTAAGGATTTGAAAATAGTTGGTGTTGGGTGAGAATTCTTATTTGAAGAGACTTTTAATATTAATTTAATTGAAAAAATCACTGCATCTTTTTGGCATGACGATTCAAAATCCAATTTGGGGAATATTTTTTTTTTTTTTTTAATTAGTTTAAACATTTTATGCTCTGTATCGATTGCTGTCCTATTATAAAAGTGTCTTTTAGGCAAGGGTTTCACAAAGTGGGTTCTATAAAAATGTCACCTGACTCTTAATGTTTCATCCACATAGTTCCCATTCCCTTGAGAATAAAATATAATGTTACTTAATGATAATGTCTGTCTATAAATGAATTTTACATATCAGCCCAGTAGTTTTTGGGTTTATATTTTACATACAAAATGCTTCTCTTTATAATGTTAGTGTAGATTATAAATAATTTACTTTGTTTTAGATACAATGGCATGCCATCTGGATGTAGTGATGATGAATTTCCATGGGGCAAAGAAGTGTCAAATCCTTTGGATGAAAAGTCCCTTTATGGTAAGTGATCCTTTTACCTAAGAGTAATGAGATTTTACTCAGTTAATGTTGGGCTTAATGTGTTTACACAGATCAGGTTATGGGCCTAATCTGTGTTAACACATTCCATTCAATTGTTTTGAATTGATAATTTCATTTACATAAGAGCAATGAGTTTTTCTCTGTTAATGTTTGGTTTAACATTACACAGATACACAGAGTGATAAATTCCTTTCAGTAAACCGCTTTATAATATAATGTTGTTATTACAGCACCACTCTGTCTCGCTTCCCTTTCTCTCATGCATACAGCAGCAGGTTTAGCAGGGTACAATGCTGTTCAAAAATAGGTGCATAAATACACTATACTCTCAGACCAATTATTGTATAGGACCTGCCTGTATATGATCAACGATCTAATGCGATTATAAAAACTGTCTCCATAGAATTGATGTTAAATAGTCGTAATTGTGTTCGTCAGTTAAAGAGCTCTGTAAAAATACCTTTTTGTGCAATTGAATTGTGTAAAAAACTTCTAGTTTAGTATAAGATATATACCAAATCTAAGCTCCTTTCCTCAGAAAATGACAGTCAATTTTGTTCGTGACTATGAGTGTGATACAGGTCCTCCTATAATTGGTCTTCGTTTCTACAATATTCATTACTATTCTGTATTGGAGAAGGAGTTTTCTATTTTGTAACTTTACTACATTAATACTATTTTAATCTGATATGAATAAAGATTCTTCACTAAAATATAGATGTATATGTGGATTTTGTGTTAATTTAAAATTTTTTTTCTTATAGTCTGCCACGCAGAAATGAATGCCATAATAAACAAGAATATATCGGACTTGAAGGACTGTTCGATTTACGTTAGCCTATTTCCATGCAATGAGTGCGCAAAGTTAATCATACAATCTGGAATCAGAGAAGTGGTATATCTATCTGAAAAAAAACCCTATAAACCAAAGTACATGGCGTCGAGACGAATGTTTTTAGCTGCTGGAATTAAATGCAGGTAAAATTTTTGATGTATTAACTAATTTCAATTTAGGAAATTATAGTTGGATTTTTTTTAATTTTCGTCATTGTAAATTAGATTTGCATGTTTGTCTGTGATATCTAGATCTTCTTTATTTATAAAAGCTGAAAATTTGTTAGCACATGCAGAATGCTCCTAACATGGTAGGCAGCTATGGTATTTGGACTGTCATTGCTTTAGGACATAACTGATTTCAAATATTTAATTTCCATAAGATATCATGAAGTCATAACCCCCGTTAACCAAATATTTATGGTACTGGTTGACAAACCTCTCTCTCTAGTGGATCCCTAATGACTGAGTTAACCCCTCATACCACCCGTTTGGCGAGTCATCTTTTCAATTGCAATGTTGTTGTATGAATATGAATTATACAGTTGCTGGCCATTCGAACAACACTGACAATCATAAATTTAATAAAATTACGAAGATCTGCCTGTCTCTGGCTCTCATTCTATGTATTTATTTCTATTTTAATATGACGCGAGTATATCAAAGTGGGTGGATAATTGTGCCTCTGAGTATATAAACATAGATATACTCATACATACTCTTTTAATTAATAGAACAATATCTTGTTTCAGACAATTTATACCAAAGCAGGATAAAATAGAAATAAATTTTACTACAAATAATAATGATATTTTGTAAGTAAAGAATCTGATATTTTACAATATGGAAAATTTTGTAAGTAAACAATCATGCCGTTTTACAATATGTAAAATTTCAAATAGTTTTATAGGTCAAGTTCATATTATGAAGCGGATTGCACATTTAGCAGCACATGCTGTACGAACTAGAGTTTGGCTAATGAAAGTAGAGACTATTTTAGAATTTAAACTATCGTGAGTGTTATTCATATTAATTGATTGTGAAACACGGCTAAAACTCACGTGATATGGTTCATGACTAAGGGCCCCGTATGGGATCGAAACTAGTCGGGCACACTCCGACCTAATATCACATGAGTTTTCTAATCAGCCGTGTTTCATAATCAATTAATATAAAGTAGAGACTGAAATCAACCAGCAAATATAAAACAGAATGGAGGGCATTCCCAAAACAATAGTTTTAAACAAATATTTAACTTAAAACTAATAAACTAATTTAAAAACTCAAGTTTGTTAATAGCAATTTAATTTTTTTTCAACATGTAGTAGTGTGTGTGTAGTAATGTTTTCACACATACATTTTTATTTAAATAAAGATTAGTAAATATTTTTTTAATTTGCCGGGCATTTTCAGTTTCTACTTTCATTAGCCCAAGTCTATGCGGTATTATCAAAACCATAGACAAAATTATGTCTAGTCAATTACTTCAAACAATAGAATTCAATAAATAAATCGTGTTCAATGTGCAGCTGTGGACGATGTGCTACATTACACTTTATCTTCATAAATAGTGTTTTGTTGGAATAACCATAAATGAACTTCTAGCATGTGTTTGGTTACTAGCTTTAATAAAATATTTTTCAAGACTTAAATACTGAGAAACTACTCGTGAAACAATAAACAATGAACTGCGATTTGCCAACAATAGGGTAGTTGAAAGGGTCCAAAATATATTAATATTACTTAATAAAAGTTATGGATATCATAGAAAACTTAATTTAAAAATCATGTATTTTAAAACTTTTCTGAACGTCAAAAACTCTTTCGACCATTTTGTACTTGCTACTTGATGTCACTAAGGGAATAAACTAATTAATAAATAAATGATTTTGTCAAACACTAAACCGTTTGGTTTAGGTAAATATAGACCATCATGACCGATAGAGTTTTGGTTCATATTGTTAAAAAAAATATGTAAATATTAAAATTTTCATGTGTTCATGTCTCAAAAAATATAATATATTTTTGTCAATTTAGTAGAATGATAATAAACATTTTAAGACCCTTTTGAAAGATGTATTTAGATAGTAATTTGTCATGGCAGGGTAGAACTTTGGAACGAAATAAAAGAGAAATGTAAATAAATTTGTAAAATAAAAATTTATTACTTTATGTACATCATGACAGGGGTACAAAATACTCCAATCACACCAAGGTGAACAAACAAAATCAACATGGTTAATTTCAACACATTTTCTAGTACACGGAAATCATACTTCAGTATCTTCCGAGCAAAACAGCCCAGTTACTCTATGACACGGACATGTCATTTGACGTCACTAATTTATTAAACAACACAGTACCATCAGGGCCCAATCAAAAATTTTAAAATTTAAAACCATACATAACATGCAAAAAAAAAAGAAATTGCTCAATAATGCACTATGAATTAAATAGTTGCCTAAGTAATTGTTTATTATTTGCTTGGTTAACTATACATTTTGTATGGAAAATATTATTGTTGTTCCATATACTTTAGTTAATAATTAAGAGTACTTAGTGACTGTGATTGTTAATTACTTGAAAATTAAATGTAATTTGAATTTAAACCTAATCAAAACTAGCCCTGATGTTCTGCATTCAGTGAAGACTTTTTTAAAAAACGTTTTCATTAGAGGATTTGGTGTATTCAATTATAATAATAATATTATTATTGTCCAAACTTTACACATATCTACAAAATAATTAAAATCAAATTCAACTAAAGCGTCACTGTTCACAAGTCCATGTATTTGATTATCAGAATTATATTCTACGGCTCCAATAGTCTAATGTTATTGACAAAGACTAAAATCTTTTGCTGAGGCGGAGGTACTACAGAATAGGACTTTTTACGTAAATACAACAAACATTTTAATGCATTACCTTAACTTTATTCAGTAGCATTGAACGACAATGTGGGTCTACCTAAAATTCCCATGAAATACAGTCTTTCATTAGTCCAAATTCAAACAAATATCAAGAATTTCAAGATGTCAATCTCATTAAATTTAACAGGACAGATTGGATGTAACACTTATTTATTTAAATATTTGCCTATCTTTTATTCCATAACCAATATTCCCTTTCCCCTTCAACTAGTCGGGAAAGACTGTATTAGGAGCGGGTACAACAATAGACCAACGGCAAGGGGATTGAACCACCACCCCAATCACCACACCCCACTCACCCGACCGTGATGAGTCTGACCGCCCTTAACGTTGAGCTATTGAACCAATGGTTGAAGTAACACATTAAACTGTTCCACCATTTCAAACGTCGCACAGAAAACTGTGCCTTCCTCTGTGTTAGCCACAGTTTGCTCAGACCAATTACCTTTTATTGGACTTGTATCCACACACAAAATTATCTGTCGATTTTTTAGGAGACGAGGAAAAACACACATTGTAAATATGTCCTGTGTCCTTACACAACGCACAATTATAAAATTTAAATAGTAATACACACACACATGTAATTTTACCACAATAAAACATCGATTCTATAGACACAGTTTGCATGAACACATTAGATCATGATCATATCGTTTTGACAGAGGGGTAACCTCTAGCGAGGCAGGTCCTGTGGAAGGTAATTGGTCTGAGACAGTTTGCAACGCAATTCCAAATTCAAATTCTGTATTGCCTTCGCCTTAGCTTACGTCCAGTCTTGAGCTGATCGCACCAAACGCATCGCATTTATATTATTTTATATAATAATAAAACTCACACAATTTATTTAGTACCTGTCAATTCGATGGGTATTGTATTAATAGCATTTTACAAATGAAAAAAAAAACAGCAACCAGCTCTATAGACTACAGAGTATACCAAAAGTATTGTACAGTAAAAACTTATTACATTACAATATTGTATTATTTACAAAGCGTACCTCATTTGGTGTGTATTGCAACTTTGCCACACATTTTTTTTTCACACATCAAAAAAAACCAATCTTTCATTACAAATCCTTATTTTATTAATAACATATTATTTGCTGTATGAACACTTGAGGCCTTGTATTGAAACTTTTAATTGATCGCTTAAAAATGTCATAATATACAATGAAAGGATTTCTTTTTGATACACGTCAGGAAGACTATAAGAGTGATTAAAAACAAAATTATGCAATTTAAGGGTAGAAGTAAAAAAAATTATAGCAGTTCATTAAATCAGGTAAAATATACATGCATAGAAACCAAAATTTATTGTTAAAAAAAAAAATCTTATGATGATAACAAGGAACATATTTTCTTTAGTACAATGAAATAGCAATGCATAATAATCTATATTAATAAACTCAGTATACATTTAACACCAAAACCTATGTTATTATTGTGGCAAGTGATATTTTTGTATTCAAATGAGTTATTATAGCAAACGGTGCTAGAATATTTTTAATAATAAACTGTAGCACTTGTTGTGTTTAGCATTTAAGCGAGAATGGACTCATTTATATTTCTTTGTTTTTCTTTTTAATAAATAAGATGATTTTTTAAGCTGTCTTTTTTTACAAGCCATAAATTTGATTAAAATTTCATCAGTCACGTTATTTAGTAGAAGTGGCGTAACTACGATTGGCAAAATGGCAAGGGCCTGAGACCGCAAGCTCAAAAGTAATCGAAAATTAAAATATAGCTTGGCAACTTCGTTCGTAACACTCCGGATGGCTTGCGTGGGCCGGGGTCGTGTAGCGATGAATGGAAAACCCACGAATAATCCACCTCATTTCCCCGCACGCGTGATTTCAAACCCACGCAGTCTTTCCCCCCGTCGCCCGCATATCATGGGAGTGTCATCAACGAACTTGCCAGACTATAATTTCCTGGGACTAATTTCATCGGTTATAGGATTACACTTGTAATCTGTATTCTTCTGGGGTATAGTGATAATTTACCATAGCCAACAAAAAAAACACAGTGATCACAAAACTTGATCGTCTTACGTTATATTTATATCTCATTCAGTTTCGTTTTCTTAAAACTTAAAAAAAAGTGCATCTGAATATCTTGGAGCAAAATGTTTTGACTACTTATTATTTGAATCAAATTTTAAACTAGCTAACAGTCCAGAAATTCAAAGAAATTTGTTGAAGAGTATCGGACTAATCAGGTCCCAGGTCCATGTGGGGCTATAGTTTGGCAACTTCGTTCGTAAAACTCGCGGTGGTCCGCGCAGGCCGGGGGGCGTGTAGCGATCAATGAAAAACCCACGACTAATGCACCTCACATCCCCGCACGCACGATTTCACCCCCGCGCAGTCTTTCTCCCCGTCGCCCGCATATCATGGGAGTGTCATCAACGAACTTGCCAGACTATAACACTTCTTTATCATCACAAAAATGAAAGACTTTTGTAAAATTCTCGCTACTACTAAACTGGCCAATTTAGTCTTTGTGACATTCACTGTTATGACAGAAATAGCCAAATCCATCCAAATTTGTGTTCTGATGCACAACGGTCAGCCGCGGATGAATTTTATTAGCAAATATTTGTGATTAAAAAAAAAAGTAAATAAGCTATTAGATTTGACAACAAACACGCAACGTATGTACGCAAGTGCGTACACGTTTTCGTAACCATCACGAAACGTACGTACGCAATTGCGTATATGTAAAGCATAACCAACACACAACGTACGAGCTCTAGCGCTCAATTGCGTATACATTTGCGTAAGTAACACGCAACTTACGTACGCAACTGTGCGTACGCTCATTTGCGTAACGAATACGCAACGGACTTTTGCACGCAAAACCGTCTAAATCATATTTCGAGTGAACCAACATGTTACGAATATTTTACTATGTATGTTGTATTATTTAATACAACAACGGTATATATTTAGTTATATATATTATATGAAAACTACTCATAATAATTGAAAATTTACAAAATTCGATACTTTAAACCGCCCGCAGTCCAACCGTAGTGCAATCTACATACGTTAAACAGTAAATTATTTCAAAACTTTAATATTTTAATTGAGTATGAACCGGCATCTCGTCACATCGAAACTCCAAAACGAGTGTATCCTTTTCAAAAAACATACTACAAAATTTCTATCGACGATAGTATATTAATGAAAATGGGGGGAGAGGGGAGGGAAAAGGCTTCAGTTGTTGACCGTTATCTCCTTAGGCTGTAGGGGATCCTCTATAATGTGGTCAGGCACCTGTTCTGCTGGGGGTTTGAAAGCGTTCGCATATGGGAATTTGACGCGACACGCTTCGATGTATTCTTCTATGTCTTTTTCGCATGGGCCGAAGTCGCCGTCTCTGAGACTCTCTAAAACTTCAACGCAACCCTGCAAATAAAATATTATTAATTTGTAGCTTTATAATATTTTGATAAAGGCAAATTATTGTATCTATAATGACTAAAATGATTATTATCAATGCGATCGCAAGTTCAGTTATATGCCTGACTAATCGTGATATGAGTGAACAAAATAATTGTCACATTATCTTAAATAAAGCATGTAAAATTTATTTGTACATCCATGCCACATTGTATGTGGAGCATGGATGCTTAATTTGAGCTTAATTTATAATCACCATAATACGATATCGTCGGTCTAGAAGACTGACGAACTTTACAGGAGAGACAAGAAACATCTTTTAGGTATCACTAAAAGTCGTTTTATGCGACCAAAAACGTTTCTAATGGACGTACTACAAGATATTTACGGGCTACCACCGGAAAAGCTGTTTGAAGCTTTCTGCATCAAAATCAATTTTTACCAAAAATTGTTAGTTACGAGGTATCACATCTAGACCAACGATAAGTAGGTTAATAGGTTAGTTAACCACTAGACGTCCAGCTGTGGACGTCTAGTGGTGGCTGACGATAAGTCGTCTCGTCTGTTGTCGCAACTCGAAGAAGAGATAATTACCTGTATAGGAAAGTCCGACAGATTGACGTGCGTGGCTAGTTTTAAGGTCACACGAAGCTCAGGATCATTGTATATAAAAGTCCCATTAAAAGGCTATGTCTCAGCTAAAATGATAATTATGTCGTCTTTTGTTGAAATTCGAGGAGATTATTACCTGTATAGACAGGTCCGGCAGGTCGAGGCGTGTGGCCAGTTTGAGAGCCTCCGGCGCCCGCGCGGGCTGCAGGCGGCGCATGGCGCGCGCGCCCCACAGCGCCGCCAGCTGCGAGCGCTCCGCCGACTGCTGCATGTACTCCTGCGCCATCGTCTGCGCTGAACGACCTTGGAACATCTGCGGAACCGAGAGGTTTCACCATTACAGGTTACATTTAGCGGGTTGCAGGTAGCCGCTTGGTGCTGGCGGCTCGAGATAGTTTAGAAGTCCATGCAAGAGGCCTACGAGTATATCCAGCAGTGGACGTCAATTAGCTGTTGTTATTAAGGAGTTTTCTTTCTTATAGCAAATATTTATTTATTATACTTTGTGTAACGTAACAATGTGTAAATACATATTTTATTTATATAAATATTCTTTTTAATTTATTAAGTAGTAAATTTTAAATTTGGGAAATAATTTTGATTTTTTGTATCTAATTTTATATACTTTTTCCCTTTCTTTTTTATTATTATTTTAACTAGTTATAGGTTTTAATGTAATTACAGCTTTAAATACGGGTTTATGTTTCCTATTTTCGTGGTGGCACTTGGAACGGGGTCCTAGCTGAAAATCAGCGCTGTTTGCTTTTTTTTGCATACGGGGAGCATACAGCAATATGCTGAGCTGGGACCTTTTTCTAGGTTATGCCACATATCGCAGGGTATTTATTATTCTAAGATAATTGTGATGTGTGGTATAATTGTAGCAATAAAGATATTTTCTTTCTTTCTTTCTTCTGATATCGCAAGTGTCGCATACACGTACCGGCCTCATCTCCGTATCGATGACGGCGGCGACGCTGGGCGGCAAGCTCGCGTGCGTGTCGTCCAGCCAACTGCGGAAGCGCAGCAGACAGTCGTGCAGGTGCGAGTGCGAACTGTCGAGCCGCCACGCGCGTTTTATGCTCTGCAGCATTAGCAGGGGCTTTTCTGGAAATTATTTATTTATTTATTTTATACACATATATATATATATATATAAACATTACAGGCTTAACCTAATGTGTTTATATAAACTATCTATAATTCCTGAATTACTTGAACGTATCGTATCCACCTGGGTTCGAATTATACGAATGACATGTTGAAAAAAAATTAAAGCTACAGCTATATGATAATAGTGCCAACCTCGATTCAGTCCTGAATTAGCCTGAAAGCTATTTAAGCAATTGCTTAGGTCTAGGGGGGCAAAAGACATCAGAGAAAAACCGAGTACATTTTAAACAATTACAAAATCCGCGCATATTTTTTTATTAACTCTTTGTAGTTAACGTAAGGGTCGGGGTCCGGGGCCCATAGGGGAAGACTGCTTGAAGAAGGGCACTGCCTCGATCTTAACGCCTACCTACTATAGAAAGCGCAATGTCTAGAAGGCTCGGAGGCTGACATAACTTCAATCTCTTCACAACAAAACTTTCTTTCCGTATCAGCTCACCACATGTTTGTACGTTCTGCTAAGAAACAGGCGTCGTTATGGTAAGGCTTGAATTATCAAATAGTTTCATTTCTGTACTATTGTTTTATTCGCTTTCATTGCAATGGATCGAAAGAGAGCAATATGCAAGACAAAATTATTTCGTTTTCTTTTGCCGCGCACCTTAGACTAAGAAAAGAAAAGAAAAATATACAAATGTTATAGTTGTCAGTTTACCTTTCCTAAAGTATATTTCGAAGGCCATTAGATGCGTGTCTATTCTGTCCGCGCCGAGCGTTCGTAGCGGTTGAAGGAACTTTAATGCTTGCTCTAACGGGTCTTCCGCCTGAAAATTGCAAGTTTACAATGAGTTTTCTCAATATCTCAAAGATCTTTATACCTGGTAACCTCTTTATCTGGTGAAAAGTTATTCCCATATTCTTATAACAATCCAAGCAATATATATAAATAAATTGCCTATAAGTGGTAAGGCCTAAAAACAAAGCAATATAAACTTCTCAAGGAATGCAAGGACGACATCCTACAAAGTGTCGCCCAAACTGAGGCCTTTGAGTCTCATGTGCCTGTAGTTACACCGGCAACCATGTCCTTAAGACTGTAACATAGCAATGTTTCTGGGCGGTAGAAATAAACATTGCGCTAGTTTCCAAGACTATCACGAAAAGTCGTTATCATCACTGGGTGCTTCTTCAAGCTGAAGTTTGGCGGCGGTCATGAGTTGACAACTTATCTAGTCATTTGTAAATTTTTTAACCTTTGTATAGGTTTACTTGCTCCACTCTTTTACATCATCTATCCACTTTCTCCGCTGCTGACCTAGCTTAACTTCTAGAATCAACCTACGAAACTCATGCAAATGCCCAAAAAATTAAATTGTCTAAAAAGATAAAATTCTACCCCTACCCTTTACCCTGTTACATTACCCTGACTTATAAATAGTGTAACTGACACGACTTTCTTTTATATACTTATCATTTGATTTGGATTCGATCCAGGAACGGTTGCTTTAGCTTTTCCTTTCCAACATTTTCATTCACCCTCGCCTTATCTTTTTGTTAGTCTCCCTTCATTCATCCTCTCTACTATCTAATCTCCGCCGTGAGCCGTGATAGCCCAGTGGATATGACCTCTGCCACCGATTCCGGAGGGTGTGGGTTCGAATCCGGTCCGGGGCATGCACCTCCAACTTTTCAGTTGTGTGCATTTTAATCATCACAAAAACATCGTGAGACCATACCAACCAACATACCAGAGAATTTTCTTAATTCTCTGCGTGTGTGAAGTCTGCCAATCCGCATTGGGCCAGCGTGGTGGACTATTGGCCTAACCCCTCTCATTCTGAGAGGAGACTCGAGCTCAGCAGTGAGCCGAATATGGGTTGATAATTATGAACTTACTCTCGCAAGTTTGTCCGGGATCAGCTCATCGAGCTGCGGCGCTTCCGGGTCGCCTTGCTCCTGTTGCTGCCTCGCTTTGTGATGCTGTTCACGTTTTACCTGAAATATACAAAATACATAATTTATTTTATTTTTTTATTTATTCTTTACAAGTTAGCTCTTGACTACAATCTCACCTGATGGTAAGTGATGATACAATCTAAGATAGAAGCGGGCTAACTTGTTAGGAGGAGGATGAAAATCCACACCCCTTTCGGTTTCTTCACGATATCGTATCGGAACGCTAAATCGCTTGGCGGTACGTCTTTGTCGGTAGGGTGGTAACTAGCCACGGCCAAAGCCTCCCACCAGCCAGACCAGACCACCAGCAAGACCAGAATTAAGAAAACCTCAACCGACCCAACTGGGGATCGAACCCAGGACCTCCGTCTTGCAAATCCACCGCGCATACCGCTGCGCCACGGAGGTCGTCAAATCATCATGAAACAGTAGCGTAGCGTGCCTTGGAGGGCCCTGTATCAAAATTACTTGGGGGGCCCAAATGAAGGGTAAAGATTTCTCACAAAAAAAGAACAAAAATGCTTGCTTAAAAGAAATATGACTTAACCTATATATGATGTTTCCAACTTTTGTGTGCACGCTTAACCAGGGGCAATTCATCAGAAAGCAGGTTTACAAAGATAGCTTAAATAAAATTAGACCCTGATACTTTCTACCATAATGATTTGGTGTATGAAAAATTTAAGTAGATTACCTACATTAAACTAATTTTTGCTTTCACACGCAAGGGGTCCCTGTATTCTTAATACGGCTGATACGGCGGTAACTAAGCCCCTTTTATGAAAAGATTTCTGAGAATCGAAGAAGCAAGGGAGATATGTAAATAAATGCAAATATCATAGCAAGGACGTGGTTTTTACCTACCCTTACGGTTATGATATTATAATGCAATACGTCTGTATGTAATTACATTAATACTATTGTGTAGTTTGTTCGTCAACAAAATCGTCATCATCTCATTTTTACTAAATGAAATAAATAAATCCACCACTTAAAGAAGCAAAGCGGATTTTTATCAATGTTTCAACAGATCAGATCAGATTAGATCAATGATCATATTTTCATGATAATAGTGATTGTCATTCACATGCTCTCTTACCTACTCGTACTTCCCAACTCCTAACCCTACCTGGACCTGGAACCTAGGATGTCAAGATCCGTAGCCACACCGGTTAAAAAAACATGTGCCTCTCGGCACGCTCGACAGAAGTGATAATTTAAAACTGCTGCCGTATGCGTGAGAGCAAGGGATACCAGACAGAGTGGCGCCGTAACGCGTTACGTTACGAAGCGGTTTACTCTCCCATAGTAAATTATCACAAGATTTACATAAATAAATCAAAATCGAAAGCTATTTACAATTAAGGAAGATCGCCATACTTACTCATAAATTAAAATTAAGTGTGTCATAAGCAGTCACGGATATAGGAACTATTTATCCCGCTTGTATAAGCTAAGTTTCACTTTTATCTCAACGTTTACTGTCTTAACAAGTTGTTACAAGCGAAGGCAGATAAAGTGAAGGAAGAGCCTTCACTTTAAGTTAAGTTACATAAGGAGAGTTTCTTGAATGCGAGTGACAGTTTTTTTTTTTTATTCTATAACATGTTAGCCCTTGACTGCAAACTCACCTGATGTTAAGTGACGATGCAGTCTAAGATTAGTTCTTCACATTTGTTTTTTTCTTCATCATTTTGTTTCTTTGTCTTTATTCTTTTTGTTTAGAGTAAGTTAATAATTTGTGTTATGTACCCTATGTAAGCATGTTGTGTTTGCTTCAAGTAGGCACTTACAACTTTCAATTAAATGAAGATGTGTAGAAGCTATTTTTAATATATGTTAGGTTAAATCATTGTGTCAGTTTAGGTAGTAACCAAAAAAAAAAAAATAAGGCGAATAATTGTGCCTCTGAGTATATATTTACGATTCCACCGCCACTGGTCAACTGGTTTTTCTATATATTCCACATTTGACCCTTCATCTATTTACTTTTTTTAATTTTTTAATGGTAATAAACGTTACTGCGGGACATTTAAGTGCCCAAGCAACCGGTGATCAGGGCTCCAGAGTGAGGAACCTTCCACAATACGCGACGTCTCAGGAATTTGCCTTCTGTATCCGACCCTTGATTCAGCAGTTAAACGAAAGCTTTTTAAGATGTTGGCTTGAAGCTTTTCACTGACCATTGTCTGAAACGACTATAGCAACAGTAATAGTTGACTCAATTTTATAATTAATTGCGTTCGTTACCTGAACTTGTGCTGCCAGCGCACTTTCCTGTTCGGCTTTACGTTTCGCTTTCCTCTGTTTGTTTCTTAGTTTCTTCAGTTCTGACGGCGCGAGATTCTCTGCGGACAAAACAGTGTTCATTAATACTCGTCATCATCATCATTATCAACCCATATTCGGCTCACTGCTGAGCACGAGTCTCCTCTCAGAAAGAGATGGGTTAGGCTAATAGCCCATCACGCTGGCCCAATGCGGATTGGCAGACTTCACACACACACAGATAATTAAAAAATTCTCAGGTATGCAGGTTTCCTCACGATGTTTTTCCTTTCCCGATTGAGGCACGCCATATTTGATTACTTATAATGAGCATAACTGAAAAGTTGGAGTTGCACACCCCGTTACGGATTCGAACCTGCGCCCTCCGAATCGAAGGCTGAGGTTATATCCACTGGGCTATCACGGTTCGAAATAGTTTTTAGTTCGAAACAGATTTTTTTTTTTGACAAAGCTTAGAAACGACACTGTTTTTCTAACTCTGGTCTACTGATAATAATTCATTGAAAGAACTAAAGGTTTAATTAATATATTGTAGTGTGACCCAGTAGTCGAACCAGGAACCTCATGATCCGGATGCACATAAACTAAAGCAATTTAAAGAGTACTTAAACATCGACTCTTTATATGCAAAGTTTTCTAAGAATTACTAGACCATACGTAATTAAGTCATGTAGGTACTATATGATGCTAAAACATTGCAAAACTAATTATTACCTGCAGCAGAACCTATTAAGAACAGGATTTACAATTTTAATTTTCCATCAGATGAGGATATACACCAAACTGACGTCAAATAATGACGATAACAAGTAACAATTTGCCCTCCATCATCCCATATTTTATGGTAATATTTTCCAATAATACTCGTACATAATGAGCGGGATCTTAATTATTTCAAATACTTGTTTTTTTAACTAGCGGACCCAGTCAAGCTTCGCTTTGACTTTTGTGCACTTTTTCCCAACATACCCTACTCCTACCCTACCCCTACCCTAAAAAAAACTCTGTAGAACATACAAATCATTTGTATGGGAGATTTTTTTTTAAATATTGGATAGAAGCAGGCGTTACTTTGCGGAAGTTCATCATGATTATATAATCATGACACGAGTACCCAGGTCCGACAAAATACTCTCTACGTACGTTTCACCCCGAAACCGTACCGTACCGTATAAATTACTTTGCAATTGCACGTTGTAGAGTCAACATCTCCTGAGGATGCTCGTGCAGGGTGAAACGTACGTAGAGAGTATTTTGTCGGACCTGAGTGTCGTTGTCGCATGGGTTCGTCGGCTTTTCGTGGAGGATAGCAAAGTAAATAAATCATTATATAATCATGATTTCTTTTTAGTCTTTTATAAATTTTTCTCTCCGCAAGCACCATCATCAAGGAGTAATCTAAAAAGAATTAGCGAAATCGGTACAGGCGGTCTCGAGATTTGCGCTTCGGAAAGTTCAAGATTCATTATTGTACAGAAGAAACGAATCATTTTTATGGGTTCTCTTTTTTAAAATTTTTCTCTACGGGCCGACATTGTTTTCCAATAAATACTTTTAATTTTGATTTTTCCAATATTAAACACATCCTGTATCACCTTGCGATGACGTCAGATCCGGTCGGCTATATTGAAGTACATCGTGACTAGTGTGACACACGTGGTCACGCGTTTAAATTATTATTATTATTCACTATACATGCTTTAGTGGTATGATATTTCGTTTACGGAACTTGCCAAGCGCCAACAAGTGTTGATATTGATCACGGTACAGTTTTTTACTTACTAAAGACTCTAATGTTGCCGGATTCCGACCGGTATGGCTGTTTACCTTATAGTTAGTATAATGATTTATTTATTTTGATATCATCCGCGAAAAGTCGACGAACCCATGCGACAACGTCACCCAGGTCCGACAAAATACTCTCTACGTACGTTTTACCCCGAAACCGGAGCATCCACAGGAGATGTTGACTCTACAACGTGCAATTGCAAAGAATTTTGCAATTGCACGTTGTAGAGCCAACATCATCATCATGATGAACTTCCGCAAAGCAACGCCTGCTTCTATCCAATAACCTATAGTTGCAGTATGTATATTGTCTTTCGTGCTCCTGATGGCTTTGAATATTTTTAAGTACATAGACTTTTATGTATGGGCTTTACAGGGAAAAGATATTGAACTTTCTTATTTTTATTTAGCCCCTCCACGCTGTTCCAATGCAGAGCATTAACAACCCATATTTGGCTCACTGTTGAGCACGAGTCTCCTCTCAGGATGAGAGGAGTTAGGCCTTACACCACCCCACTGCCAATGCAAATTGGCAGACTTTACACATCTAGAGAATAAAGAAAATTCTCAGGTTTCCTCACGATGTTTTTTCTTATCCGTTTGAGATATGTGATATTTATTTTCTCAAAATTCACACAATTTTGAGAAATTAAATATCATGGAGGTGCCGAAATCGGCATATCCACTGGGCTATCACGAGTCTACTGGGCTATCACGTCTCCAATGCAGAGAGGCAGGCTTAAATGTAGGTAATAATTATATCTGTAATGATCACTATGGAATGTTGATCAACCGATGTCAATTAAATATTTAAAATACCAAAGTGAACACACTTTGTTTTCCCCCAACACAATAATTTAGTCCAACAAACGCTAACGAACTCATTCCGCAAAAATATTTCCTTCCATTAAGTATATTATTATGACAAATAACACGACAAAACGACCTACGCAAAACTATAAAAATAATATCACGATGATGATAGCGCCGTGATTACGCTGAATAACAAACAATAGATCAGGGTTCCCAACTTAGGGGTTTTCCCCCCTGATTTAGGGGGCAAATAAGTGAAATGGAATTTTTTTAGGGGTCCGAAATTTTTAGGGGTACTTTCAGGGATTTTTTGACTCTTTAATATTTTTAAATTGATGATAATTTTAGTATTTCTTTCTTGGCCTAGCTACTTATAACGACATATAATACGTTATTCTACAACCACTCTGAGGCAACTGGCGGCAATTTTCATCGAATATAAAAAAAATTGGTAAATTTATTCATTGTCAAAATGTATGGTTTCAAAAAATCTGAATCTTCAGATGGAGACATAATATTTTGTCTGTATTAAATATACACTTTTACAGCATAATATGAATTTATATTTTTTTTTTTTTATTATTTTTTTAACCCAATAATTAAGGCGATCTTAGGGGTTTTTGACACAAACTTTAGGGATAAATATTTTGGAGAGTTGGTAACACTGCAATAGATCGCTCGCTAAGGTCAACGACCATTGTGATCGGTGGGTGCCATTTGCTTGCTTTTGGGTTTTTTCTTTATTTATCTTAAAAATTCCATGTCCAATTTAAAAAAAAACAATAGTTGGGCTACGACCCGGAACCGGACGTTTATGACTTCGTGTGTGGGACTCATAGTGATCTTAATACGTATCGTGGCAATACAAATAGCGTGTACTTGTAAACCTACGCAAATATAACGCCGCGTACGTTACACACAGCGTATTGCTTCTATACTTCTATACTTGATGCTCTAGAATTCTAGATCATTCGTTCTGCAACAAGTCCAAAGGAGGAAGCTCGAATACCTGGGTCATATAATGCGAAACTCCAAATATCACCTGCTCCAGCTTATTATCCAGGGAAAGATAAAGGGGAAACGAAGGCCTGGTCGTAGACATACATCTTGACTCAAGAACTTACGCCAATGGTTTAATATGAGTAACAGATCACTCTTTCGGGCAGCAGTGAACAAAGTTAAATTAGCCTTAATGATTGCTGACCTCCGATAGGAGATGGCACTATAAGAAGAAGAAGAAAATTAGAGTTCACAATTAGTAAGAGTCCATGAAATTTCCGAATAAAACAAGTGACAATTTATTGGTTCCTTGTGCTGTGAGTTGGATTCCAACTTTGCTTTCTAACTTTTTTTTTCGTAAAGTGATAATTATGTTGTTAATTTGGTGGGAACTCAACTCCATCGTATATTTCCATAGACAAAATTTTCATAATAGATTTTATCGAATTTTGTGAAATGTAGCTGCAGGACGTTCACTAGAACCAGTTCGATTTCGAAAGTGGTATATGAGAAAAAAGCCTCTGCTCTAGATTCAGGGTTTAGGCGAGCACAGAAGGTGTCCAGAGTAGAGCTCGAGGGCTGGAAGAAGGAAGGAGACGAAACGACAATTGACTATTGCTACTACACTAGAGAACTACTACACAAGACAGCTCTTAAAACTACCATTGGAAGAAACGACAAAACGCTCGCACTCGATATCACGAGGAGTCATATCTCTGCAGTCGCCAGATCCTTACGGCAATATTTATAAACATGGATCAAGATTTAAACCTCAATTTTCATTAAAGGAAAGTGAATTTTATCTACTAGTGATAGATATTAGCAGTATTTAAATTTTATAAAGTTTTACAATAATATTAAACCTACGTACCTACATAACTATAACCACATATTATAAAAATTAAAAAGAAAATATACTAAATTTAAATTATATCTAAAGGCTCAGGCGTCGTAGAATTCGTCCGAATCGACGATCATTGGTAAAGTGCCCAGAAGCTTATATATCTACTGTTCCAGAAGGCTGACAGTATTGCCACGTGGTATGGCAATACTAATTCTTTGGCCTAAATATAGGCCAGCCTTCTGGTCTAGTGATTAGATCATTTTTACTTTGAACATTATGGGGTTTTAAATTTTAATCCACGTTTATAAATATCGTCGTTAAAGTTTGATGTTAAACTGTGTTTTCAACACTTCACTTCACATCGTGTGTTGTTCAACGCTTATGTATACTCGTAGTTTTATACCCTTCAACGATTCATACAGCTATTCAAATCATTACCTTACAAACCACTTATTAGCGCAGAAAACCATAAAATTTCACAACCACCGTTGGTTGTATCGAAGCACCATGACACTTATAGCCAGGGCCTGTAGCCATGTCGCACGTCGATTCTCTTTCTACAAACGCTAAAGCTTCAAAAACTATTTAAATACTAGCGGACGCCCGCGACTTCGTCCGCGTGAAACTCGATGTAAACTTTCAACTACCCCTAACCTACCCCTACCCCTATTCTACCCCTACCCCTACCCTACAACTACCCTACCCTACCCCTACCCTACCCCTACCCTACTCCTACCCTACGTTGAAATTATTCCTGAAAATTCTTTGCTACAAACCTCACGGAGCCCGAGACCTTTCCAACGAATGCAAAACCGTGGAAATCGGTTTGTGCGTTTTGAAGTTATAGCGTCAGGAAGGAAAACCCGACTTATTTTTATATAGTAACTAGCGGACGCCCGCGACTTCGTCCGCGTAAATTTCGATGTCAACTTTACTACTACCCCTACCCTACCACTACCCCAACCCTACCCTACCCGACCCCTACATCTACCCTACCCCTACCCTACCCCTACTTTACCTACACCCTACCCCCATCCTACCCCTACCCTTCCCGTACCCTATCCCTTTCCTACCCCTATCCCACCCGTACCCCTACCCCTACCCCCACCCTATCCCTGCCCTACCCCTACCCTACCCCTACCCTACCCCTACTTTACCTACACCCTACCCCCATCCTACCCCTACCCTTCCCGTACCCCTATCTCACGCCTATCCTACCCCTACCCTACCACTTCCCTATCCTACCCGTACCTCTACCCTACCCTACCACTACCCTAAACCCGGCCCTACCCCTACACTATCCCTACGCTTCCCTACCCGTACCCTACCCTACCCTATCTTACGGTCCAGTCCTTCGAGAGTGGTGGTATGACCAAGAAAAATAGAGACTTCGATGCTAATAATATAAAGAGGTAAAGTTCGTGTGGTTGTAGGAAGTAATCTCTGGATCTACTGGACCGATTTGGAAAATTGTTTTACCAATAGAAAGCTACGTTATTTGCAAGTGTCATAGGCTATGTTTGATCCCCATATTCACACGGGAACGAGAACTACGTAAATGAAAGCGCCCGACGTCATATAGCGGAATTTATGCGTCTTTTAGAAATTTTGTATTATCTCCGAAACTATTTAAGTAATTAACATACTGTAAAGGGCAAATCTTATCTCCATAATATCCTTGTGATTATTAAATAATTTATTTTAATAAGGGTTTGTTTTTAGTTGTATACATAATGACGTAAACCTAAGTATATAAAATTAATAATTTTTAAAACACAAAAGGTACTATATCTGCTAATATATAGAAAATAGATATATGGTGTTGCGGACTTTTTTGTAGAACTTTTAAAGATACATAAAGTCTCCATACATTAATTTCAATTTTACACAATAATTAAGGCAGCGCATGCGAATAAGTCTGTTTAAGGGGATTTTCAGTCCGACCTGTATGACAAAAACTGTGATATGTCGGCTAATATATATGATACCAATATAAAATATAGCCTATAGCACTCCCCGATAATGTAGCATTCTACTGGTGAAAGAATTTTTAAAATCGGACCAGTAGTTCCGAAGATTACCCCATTTAAAAAATGTGACAAACTTACAAACTTACAAACTTTACCTCTTTATAATATTAGTATAGAAGTATAGATAAGAAAGATATAGATAAGAAAATGACAGATACGATCGGCAACTTTATCACGTGAAATATCGATAATGAATGTCATTACCATACATTTTATTAGTTTTCGAAGCGTTAGCGTTCGTAAAAAGAGAATCTACGTGCCACGTGGTTACGTGCCCAGGTTTATGGTTACTGCAGATCGAAACTGGCAATCAACAGTTACTCGTACCTACGCTACGTATCATTGTTCGCAAATCGCTCTCGGGTCACGTACCATATGTAGATTAATGAGGAATGCGGTATGTAATGGTATGACTACTTTATGTTGCACGAATATGTTGAAGGTACAGGTATGTATCGGACCCCCGTTACTTTTGCCATGCGCGTTGAATAAATTATAAGCATCGCGCAATAGGATAGCAGGCAATGATAATTTTATACTATAGATCGGTTACGTCCCTAAAATCAACACAAAAAGTGATCCGAATAATAGGCTACAACACTGAGCGCACACATGCACAATTTTGTCTTTAATTCCATTATATTTATTTAACTACATTTTTACATTTACTGAACACACAACTCGACATTGTAGACGATATTTAGGTATTTTTTATTCGTTGTTGACCACAACTAACATTGAGTTGACTACAAATTGCCTCTTTATAGCGCCTCATTTTTCATGCGCTAGTAACACATCTAACAGTATTTAACTAACTAGAATATGCTAATAACGTAGCTTTTCATTGGTAAAAGAATTTTTAAAATCGGTCCGCCAGTTTCGAATCTTTTTTTTTCATTATCTACGAGTTAGCCCTTGACTACAACATCACCTGCTGTGAGTGATGATGCTATCTAAGTTGGAAGCGGACTAACTTGTTAGGAGTAGGATGAAAATCCACATCCCTTTCGGTTTCTACACGACACCGTACCGGAAGACTAAATCGCTTAGCGGTATCTCTTTGCCGGTAGGTGGTAACTAACCACGGCCGAAGCCTTCCAGGAAGAATTCCACCAGCCTCTTCGTAATAACAGACAAACACAAAATCTTACCTCTATATTATAAAGCATTAAATAATTGTGCGAGTATGCCAAAATATGTAAATATGTAGTAAAGTTTTACTATACAAGTTCGTAATTGTAACTGACCCCGAAATTAAATTTGAATATAATTTTATTGTAGGTACATTCTTGTAGCCATTTGGAAATATCCTTGATGTGCTAATATCCGAGTCTCATAATTGAAATGTTTCTTTTTTGCTATTTAATAAAATTCTAAACATTTTATCATTCATCAGGGTTACCACTAAATTCTACTCATAATTTTAAAATCCATCACTAATGTATAAGTATAAGCCCTCATTCGCACAGGAGGTTTTTTAACGGACGTTAAAAAAGCGTTTAAATATAGTATTTATTTCTAACGCCAAAAATTGAAATGCTCGAAAAAAAGCGTCGTGTTTTAAGAACGCTGTCGCGTGAACAATTGAACATATATAGTTGGGAATGCATTTGTTGTATTTGAACGCTTTTTTAACGTCCGTTAAAAAAGCTCCCGTGCGAATGAGGGCTAAGTTTATAAGATATAGGGTCTGTAAATTTTACACTGAACACAAATCTATTTTATTCGAAATAATTTTGATAATATGTGTGGCATAATGTGGTAATAAAAAATGTAGTTTCTTTTTTCTTTCTATTTGTGCCTCTATTTTGTGGTTCCGTTATTGAAGCGCTTATCAAGAATCTATTACAAACTTATAATTATATCGACGATAATACTGATAGCTGATTACACAATAAGATACTGTATTAAAAAATAATTATTATTTATGCAATTTGTTCCGCTTGACATATTATAATAAGTCTATAAATAATAGTTAATCGATTTTATCGTTAAAAGCTACACTAGCGGACCCCCGCGACTTCGTCAGCGTGGATTTCAGTTTTTCACAAATCCCGCGGGAACTGTCGCAGATTTTTTTAGGAGAACAATTCTGTGATACATGATTTTTGCGAAACTTTAACCGTTTACGCAGCATAAGCTCTCAATAGGAAAAAATTCCCCCGATTTTGAAACATTCTTCATTGGTGCTCCGCTCCTATTGGTCTTAGTGTGATAATATATAGCCTTCCTCGATAAATGGGCTATCTAAACACTGAAATAATTTTTCAAATCGGACCAGTATTCGAGCAAACAAACAAACTTTACAGCTTTATTATATTAGTATAGATATTATAAAACAAAGTTCCTCAATCGCGTCTGACTCTATCTTAAATCTATAAACTACTAACGGATTTTGATATAATATGTGTAGATGTAATGAAATGTTATGCAAAGCATTTTTAAAACGTTTGGGTATGTTATGACTAGCTGACCCGGTCATTCTTCGCTTTGACTTATGTGTTGCACTTACTTCTTCTAGAGGGTAGGGTTTAGGGGTAGGCCCCTACTTCATTCTTAACCGTACCCCTACCTACCTCCTCTACCTTACCCACGTGTAGGGGTACGGCCCTACAAACGGCCAATTCACCGCATTGCCTAGTACAGTTACGAAAGCAACCAATAAGTTCATCATCATCATTAACAGCCAATAAACGTCGACTGCTGGACATAGGCCTCCTGCATGGACTACCAAACGACACGTCCTTGAGCCGCCAGCATTCCGCGGCTCCCTGCAACCCGCTTAATGTCCTCAGTCCACCTAGTGGGGACTTCCCTGCGCTTTCCGGTACGGGATCGCCATTCCAGCGCCTTGGGACCCCAACGTATATCAGCTCTTCAAACTGTGTGACTCAATAAGTTATACGCGACAAAATGAAATACTTATGATAATACCAAGTGATATGTTGTGTGTCAGCCCTGTCACATCACAACAGCAAAGGGTAAGCCAATAAAAGCGGACGCGTTTGCGTAACCGCATTGTGCCTTAAATTCTATCCTAGGACACGTCGCACACACAAATTGCTGCTCCAATTCGCCGGTTTCGCAAAACTAATGAAACCGCGGCCGTGGCGAGCGCCGCTTTATCAACTATCACACAGAAATGCGACCAGACTTCTTAGTAATACGAAAATATAGAAGTATATATATTTTTTTGGTAACTAAACCCTCATTCGCATGAGAGTTTTTTTTCAATGGACGTTAGAAAAGCGTTGAAATACAACGAATGCATTCTCAAGTATATGTTCACGCGACAGCGTTTTTAAAACGATACGCTTTTTTATTGAGCAGTGTTGCATTTTCAATTTTGGGCGTTGGAAATAGACCTTCATTTAACTTCGTATTATACGCTACGCCCGCTACACTAAAACTACACGTTTTCTTGCCGGCTCCTCTCGGGACAACCTGCCTTCAGAACCGGTGGTAGAGTCTTTACAAATATTCAACCTTGAGGTTTCAAAAGAAAAAGCTCTTAGCTATATTATAATTACGTAAATTATTAATTGACACAGCAGATTTTTCAAAATTATTACATTACTCACGGCGAAACTAAGCATCGACTTGTATCATGTACAAAAACAACAATTAATAATTCAATACAGGTTGTTTGATACAATATAAATTACACCACAACCTGTTAAGGAAACACAACAAATGTTGTGAAATAAAGCTTTACTTCAGAGTCGGTGCACAAGCCAAAACACTCAATAAAGCCTGGCCGGCCGCACCGAATTATTATAAAATACCGCAATAGTATACCAAAACGTAGATATTTACGTACAAGATACGGGCGTTCGAAAAGGACATGTCCCAATTTTGTATGGAGGCTGGGATTTTATTCCGAATGTCAACTAATAAAAAAAAATCTAAAATCTTACCGATTTTCAGCTTTTTTCAGCAGGGAATTTAGGTAACTTTACTCTTATTTTTTGGTTTAATTTGACCGGACTATAAGCAGAATAAATTATTTTTATCTTAAAAGAACATAAAATATAGGACTTAAAACCCATAATAAAAAAAAATTTTGAAATCCGCATTTTTTTTTTTGAAATTAATTAAATAAAATGTATTTTTTTCATTAGCTGACAACATTAATTAAGAATTTTTATCATGGCATTATGTTTGTAACTCACACCCTGACAGATAGTGATCTTCGAGTAGTATGTAGCAGTTGACGAGATAACAATTATTTGAAAAGAGACATTAGTAAACACTGTGTGTGACTATGCTTAAAACACGCCTACCTTTAGAGCGTACTTATATTTTAACCAATGACTTAGACAAAGATTTGGAAGAAATAGCAGAGCCTAGCGTAAAAGAACTATTCTCTAAACAAGCTTTGAAGGTTTTCTCTAATCCATTAGGGTTATGGAAGAAAACACAACATATATAGCTGCAGCAAAGTTCGCCATTCTGTGTTTATTTTCAGTCAGAGTTGTGTTATTTACAGACATTTAGAAAACGAAATTTTCACACGCTGTCCGTCCAATCTTGTATTTATAATATCAATGCAAGCGTATCAGAATTTCATATACAATACTAGCCCTGGCTACGCCCTAGTGTCGCAAGATTGAGTCTAGACTAAACCAGTTAGCCAGGTCTGGTTTTCCGTTTACTTTTCTAGATTAAACAGTGAGGTAAACATTTACAGTGCAATAATATCTAATACTGATGATTGTTAGTTCTTAGAACACGTTGAAATAAAAAATACCGTGGGCATACGTCCCCTCTCAATGAAGAGAAATACAACGACGTATAGGTGATAAATAACTCAGAGGTAGGTTTTACCGGTCCGATTCTCAAAATTTTGCGACAGTCAGAGGTAGAGGTAAAACTCATACCTCTTCAAAATAAGCCCGTTATTATTTTAAACTTTCAACATCCAGTGTTATCGCAGTCGAAGCCAACGACTATCTTGTCATTAAATTAAAAAATAAGATTGTATCAACAATACAGTCAGATCTCATTGAAATAAATACCAAATTCCACCTTCCAGCTTGCAATATCATCATCAAAAATACCTAACATTATAATTTACAGTAATCAATTCACATAAATTAGTGTAATCAAGTAAAATATTATGTCAGTTTAACAATACCGAAATTTACGTAAAAAGAATCTTACTTTAAAGGTAATGTAGATTTTACTCAAGCTTTGACGCTGTTATTGTCTATTTGATTCTGGACTAGTCAAGTCACAATAAGTTGTACTCATTTCCAAAATAAACTAAATATAATTAGATATACACGTATAAATAATTGCTTATTCAAATATACATTACATATTATGTGTAACTTTACGTAAACTCAGCAGTGAATGCCACATTTCAATTTTGGCGGTCAAACAACACCTCCCCGTGAGACACCAGGTTAAATCTGACAAGAAACGTGCTCCAGATATAACGCGAGATAATGTTACGCAACTCCGGCCACGTACGGCGGTCCGCGGGAGGCTTTATCGGCAAATTGATGACTTACATTGGTACCATCACGCTCGATTGATTGCAACACGCGCACGCGCCGGTTGAATTAATTATATTGTACACCTGCATGTACTGCGAGCGAGCTTTTAAAGCGCTGCCATGGATATATTCATTTAAATGAAGACTTATATAGTTACTTTGGTAACTTTTGGAATGAAGAAAAGCTCTGACCGTCAAGCTCAGATGTAGGTATAAATCTGCTATTGTACTAACTTACAATATTATACCTAGAGTACGATTACCAAACGTATGTACATACGGTACGGTACGTATAATTAGGGTAATAGCTTAATAAGAAAAACACAAAAAAAACTGTTAGTCACAAGACGACTGCACTGGGACGTTTATGACATTGATGGCAACTATGGCAGAAGCCATAGATAAGTATGGTTAACAAAGTTTGGACTATGGCGGCTTTGGGAGATAGCAGGTCCAAGACTAGACTAACATAGACTGACAAACTCTCAGCTTCTATACAATTATGAAGGTTTTGTCTCACAGTCATGTCATCACAATGTTCCAATTTATTACTTCGACCTTGTCATCTTGTCATTGGCGTCAAATGCTTAAGTAACAAACATGTTTTGATAATAATTAATTTTTGTACATACAGAATCTAAATTAACTAATTTAGTAATAAATAGTAATTAATAATTAATTAGATTAGAGCACATAGATATTCATCAAACAGTTGCAAGTTCTAAATCATAGCAAAGCCTTTAACTAAGGACGAGTTATAAAGAAAACCAAAGGCAATTGTATAAAAGTTATGCAGTGAAACTAATCTTACCCTTAGCTAGACACAGTTATCAAGAAAAATAAACGCCAATGATACAAATCAGGTATTGAAACAAAACCCTTATATCTCGGGATACTATCTCGGTATCCAATCAAAAAGCGTGTAGAGCTACAAAAACAGAGTTAGAACTACAAGCCACTCGATGGTTCTGATTCAAAGCAATCCACTAAACGGATTGGATCTACTAAGACAGAATATACCAAAATACACCTAAGATGAAGCCTCCTGCAGAATAGTATAAATCCTAAAATTTACGCAGAATTTATTAGAAGTAACGTGGCAGATTTTATTAGATAGTACATTATATATTTTTATCGATCTAACGAAATAAAAAAACACTTCAATCTGAATAATACAAAGTCACTATTAAGACAGTGTATAGAAAATCCGACTATCTCCATTAACGATTTATAGATTAATGTTCCATCCAATATGATGAAATCAGACCACCTGCCGAAAACAATACGAGTACCGTTTAGTGATCATGATCACGTTATCAATTTAAAAATGTACATCGTATTTATTTGTTGACTACAACAATAGATTTAATCGAAGCCATACGACTATAGGTAACAAGATTTTTTTCAAGATCAATTATTGTATTTAACTTGATTGAAGATTGATTAAACTTCTAAGAAAAGCTACAGAATCTTAACATTGTGTACCATTATCGTTAGTGAACACAAAATATTATCTATAGCATCAGCCTGTCTTACAGCTGGGCATATACCTCATATCTCATAGGATCGGACCCACCACGCTGAGACATTAGATAGCGGGTCTAAGCTCTATACCTACTAATATTATAAAGAGGTACAGTTTGTGGTATTGTAGGGGGTAATCTCTGGATCTAATGAACCGATTTAGAAAATTCTTTTATCACTAGAAAGTTACGTTATTAGTGAGTGTCAAAGGTTACATTTTATCCCCGTATTAACACGGGAATGGAAACTACGTGGGTGAAACACCGAGGCGTTGACTAGTCTTCTATAAGGAGAAAGGTCAGAAGCGAAAAGGCGAAATTGAAAGTGAAATTCCCTGCAGTTGAGCATTTAAAATATGCTGATGATAATAAGTTAAACTATCCGACACCACGCGGTTTTAGTCGCGTAGTTCCCGTTCCCGTGTGAAAATGCGGATAAAATGCTTATGACACTTACAAATAACGTGGGGTTCTAGTGGTAAAATAATTTTCAAAATCGGTTTAGTAGGTCCACAGATTACAATCCACCACAGCTCTCTACGATACCACAAACTGTACCTCTTTATACCTCATCTTAATACCTTTATAAATGCGAAAGGTCATTCATCGCGAAATCTCAAAAGCCAACAAAAATTAAATTTGGAAGGAAGGTAATTTATAGAGAGTAGACGTCCGCTAAGAACGAATATTGCCACAGTGATAAGGTTTTAAGGAGGAGGAAAATTGATTAAAGAGGTCTCAAGGCAGACAAAGTCGCGGGCGTCCGCTTGTATTAGTATAGCTGTGTTAAATTTCCGAATGACAGCAATTTCCTTACTAAATAATTAACTAATAAACAAACCTTTGCAGTCATAACATTAAGATGAGTGATATTATTTCACACAGCCATATTTTATCTTCCGAACCAATGTCACTTCCATGATACTTCCCTACAACAAATCATCTAGTCATCACTCAATTGTGTATATTTACATCTAAAATGAGTTACACACATAATAAATAATAAGCAGTCAATGTGACTGTCGCAAACAAATACAGTGGTGGCATTGAGACAGTCGTGACAAATCCATCAAAGTGCATTATGGGCCTGAGCTTACTTCCGTTTATTAGATCCGACAATTCCGCATTGACATAATTACTGGCAAAGCTTTCGACCTTTTCGCACCGGAGCTTTGAAAATTGTATGCCACTTTATTAATAGAGCGAAAGCATGGATTGACCAGACTTTCGGTTACCGGATTAAATATTGGATAGAAGCAGGCGTTACTTTGCGGAAGTTCATCATGATTTATTTATTTTGCTACGTACGTTTCACCCCGAAACCGGAGCATCCTCAGGAGATGTTGACTCTACAACGTGCAATTGCAAGAGTATTTTGGTGGACCTGGGTGACGTTGTCGCATGGGTTCGTCGGCTTTTCGCGGATGATAGCAAAATAAATAAATCATTATATAATTCCGCATTGACATAATTACTACAAAACTTTTGACCTTTCGCACGCAGAACTTTACAAATTGTGTGCCAGTTTACTAATTACAAACATAATTACACAGGTACTTTTGAAATTCTTATGACACTTAAAGCACTAACAATGTAATAATGTACCTACTAATGGCAAAGTAAGTAAATCTACTTAATCTCCTGGTTGTAATACAAACCCCTAACATCGTTTCGTAAAAGCCACAAGAATGCCACGACAAGAGGAGTTATCGTATCGCTAGTCATCAACCCATATTCGGCTCACTGGTGAGCTCGAGTCTCCTCTCAGAATGAGAGGGGTTAGGCCAATAGTCCACCACGCTGGCCCAATGCGGATTGGCAGACTTCACTCACGCAGAGAATTAAGATAATTCTCTGGTATGCAGGTTTCCTCACGATGTTTTCCTTCACCGATTGAGACACGTGATATTTAATTTCTTAAAATGCACACAAGTGAAAAGTTGGAGGTGCATGCCCGCAACCGGATTCGAACCCACACCCTCCGGAATCGGAGGCAGAGGTCATTTCCATTGGGCGAAACTGGGCAAGTTTCACAATCCGAACCTAACTATTATGCTCAAAATATTTTTAGCGTCTGCTAATTGATAGGCTTTTTAGTGCTCAAGCGTCAATTCTCCAGAAGGAGGAAATAATTCACAATAGTATTCACCGTCTCTTGATCAAACCTCCCTTGATTCCAACTGTCAAGTGAAAACTTCTTAAGGTGTTGGTCGAAGCTTTTCGCTATAAGACCATTGACTAAAACAATTATCGGGACGGTTACTCAATATTCCACATAGCTCTGTAATCTCGTGAGCATGGTCCACTTATTTAGATGTTTCTTATTAAGCTCTTTTATATAGTTTATCAAATGGACACTATTTATGCAACTGTAAATGTACTGATAATAATTTATCAACCCCAGTAGAGCAATGCCCGGCTTCTTCAAGAACTGAACCGATGGGTCGTATGATAGTAAAGCATCTCAAAATTGTCAAGGTCATACAATAATGAGTAAGCCAATAATCTAATCATCCACCACTACGAATACCGGTATCATATCACATTTTAAAATGTGTGTTCCATACGTTTAGATACGGCATTTAGTAAAATCCTTGGAATTTGTGTGGTCTTTGATTTGAAAGGGTATTATCATGACTCAGTCATGCCAGCTTTATGCTACAAAGGTCTCGAACTCGTGGGTTAAACGGAAATGCTGAAACTGTTTCGATACACGAAGAATTTACACGATTACTAGATAAGTAATTGTTACAATCAGATTGATAAATTCAACGTTAAATAATTTTTGTTTTACTAGGAGTATATACCGTTTGAGGCCTGTGGAAAATTCATTGGATTGGGGGCCCTAAAACAATTGTGTTACTTTAATTTTAAGCTCACGGTCTCATAGGCCCGGGGCCTCGTCGAGTCAAGAGCCCATGGAATTTTGCCATTTCTGTCACTGTCTATGGGCCTCTGACAACCCGGAACCCGGAATTAATATCTCTTTTTATCACGAGTAATTACAAATTGGCACTCGCCTACTTTTGCAATAAAAACATAACTTCAAATGCAAGCGTGCCATACTGTCTATAGTATGCGCATTATCATCTGAGTCGTCCGGTCATAAAAGTCAAAAAAGATAGGAATGTGCAGCGCGCCTACCTGCGCACCCTAATTATCGATAAACGGCTACCTGCGCACGTGCTAATGATGAGTCAATAATGATTTGGACGATTCTGATTGGTCGGTTTCTAATGTAATTGCATTGCGTATTTTTTTTGCTATAAATGTGTTTACTGCAATTAAATAAATACATTCATGTGTTACTCGTTGCGCACTATGGATACTAATATATAATAAATTTGGCAGAAGACGAAGATTCTGATGATGAAGACTCAGATGAAGATTAATTTTATTTAGTTAATAATTATATAATATGAAATATGTATTATATTAAATCAAATATTGTTAATTTTTTTAATTTTGTGAACAAGATACGATAATAAACTTTACTTATCGATAATATGTCTTTCATTGTTACACCCTTCACTAGACGGCTCCATAAGACCCATAAGTGCAAGCGAGATAGATATAGAGAAATGATTTATGGCCCTAAGACTCAGTTGTTAATGCTATTAGTATAGACAGAATCGTGTATGAGTATCACAATATGATGTATCGACATAATCGCTTGTCACATGTCTTAATATGTCTATTGTCTACTTGGTTGTACTAGACTGTACTAATTGACAGTATATTAAGGTTGACAAGTCACGAAGTGCAACAAAAATGGCATATCCGCTTTGTTAAGGTACATTAGATTTACTAGTAATATTGTACACTAGCTGACGCCGCGCGGTTTCACCAGCGTGGTTTCCGTTCCCGTAGGAATACGGGGATATAGCCTTCCTCGATGAATGGGCTATCTAACACTGAAATAATTTTTCAATTCGGACCAAACAAACAAACTCTTCAGCTTTATAATATTAGTTTAGATAAGTTCCACGGTTAACAGGGATAGGACTCAGATCCGAGAGGTCAACAGTGCGATTTCCTCAAACAAAATTGTCAATAATAATAATAATAATTATAGATCCCACTTCTGAACATCTCTCTATAGGAAAATGTTACCGTATTACTGAATGTGAGAATTTGAATCAAAACATAAACAAGATTTACATCTTAACTGCCGAATTTGTTCAACAAGTTATAAAGTCGAAAAATATACAAGACAGTAACAAAGAAAGAACAATGTAGCGCCTAACTAAGCACAATGACATTTGAGTATACGCAACAATCCGAAATCACATCAAACTGACTGACGATAGATCACACAAAGTCACAAGACCTTGTTAAAATGTATCCAACAAAGCTTTTGTTACGCAAAACTCTGAATGATACTTAACACAGTGAAGATAAATATGTGTTAAGAGACAATATTTGTCTAGAACTGAAAATTAACAAGACGTTACTAACTACGAATAATAAAAAGCACATTTGTTAACACTGGAGTTACAAATAACGTCAAAGAGGAAGGAAAGATATTCTAGTTTTCGAAGGCGTATTGGTGTTGTGGTATTGTGTGTACACAAACGCGTTTGTGTGCGTTAACTAAAGGAAAGACAGCATATTAGAATCGCATTGTTAAATTACTTATTGTACACAAAGATATACAAAGCTATAAAAGCTTATACAAGGGTATAGAGAGCTGTTTACACATAAACTGTTATTTAGCAAACACCTTACAGACACCTTACAGACAGTATAGTAGATAAGTTATTCTTTATTAGGTACTATAGATTACTTTTCGGATGGCGCGATTAGAATCCTCGTAACTTTGATTTTAAGTATACGACTTGAATGATCATCGTTATCTAATAACATTACCTGACTATGACTTTGACTTAGAAACATATTTCTGGTTTGCTGACGCTCCTTCAGTTTCACACAACAACACTCCTGTCTGTATACCTCACCACTACAACCAAAAAGCCAAGCCTAGATTTGAAAATAGAATATCTTTACCACTTATTGCAACAGTAATAAATAGAATGCAACAAAACTATTACAACGACGTAGAGCAATCAAAATGTGACAACTTCCGCGATTTCGACAACGCATTCTGAAAACGCTGGAATGCAAATTGGGCAAAGAATCCATAGCTAAAAGATAATTTAACATTACTGCCGACCACAAAACACCCGACGAAGCGTGATTAGCTAAATACGAAATTTTGAAACATTTACCATCTTTTGTAGACGACGTAATATAAACAAACGTAATAACAACGCTGATCGGTGGTTTTGTCTCTTATGATGCGGTTAATTGTTGCTTATTTGAGCGAGGTGGGGGCCCAGATAACACCTGCGGTTTTGCGCGAGTAACAAACAACCAACACAATTAACGCTTTATAAAAAAATTAATAATTATATCTACCAGACCAATTTTACGAACAGAATCAGGTGTTAAACTTTGCAGAAGTTCATTGTTAATAGTGAATAATTGAACTTCTACGTCGAAAAAACCCACCCGTAAAACCGTCGGGTCAACAAAAAATCGTCTACGTACGTTTCATTCTGAAACCGGAGAATGATCAGATAATAGCAATATGCAATAATTGCGAAGCAAATTATTATTCAAATTTCCTAATCTTGATATCCCTTTCTGAGTTAAAAAACGTCCTTTATTGTCTATTCTTTTTTTTTTTTTCAAAATAAACTTTTGGTTCAGCATGGTGGGTCTAAGTTGTAGTAAGCAGTTAAAATAGGCTGATAATGATAAAGCTTATTAAAACTGTTTATATACTATATAAAGTTAGGTCATTATGTATCTTAAAGACCACCAGTATATCAGCACCATTGTTAGTGTTTGCTAAGACAAATGAGCCCAAACTAAATTTATCTTGGTCAGTTTAAAAAATGTATGCCCAGCTTTCGCCTCCACCATCCGATCAGCACCAAGGCACCAAAGAGTCCAGTACAACGTCCGGAAATATGTCTAATTAAACATTCAAAATTTGACCTACACATGGCAAATCAAACAAAAGTTGTTAATAATTAAGCTGACATTGACAACCATTGTTACAAGTATACAATTAATGACAAGTGTGATAGATATCTATTTCCCTACCCTTACGAAATCCGGAAGTACACAAGATCCGGAAGTCAGGCCAGCGTAAGTGGACCCTTGACATTCCTACGCACAAATTTTATCAGTACACACTATATTAAAGCTGAAGTTCAAACGAAGCGTAATAAACTAAATCAAGTATAAAATTACCATAGAGTTAAGTCAAACTTATATTACACTATTATAAAATTGAAACTGGGTATTACTAAAGTTGTGTGTCAATTTGTTACAGCACAACACGAAAATCCTATAGAACGGATACTCATTTTAATGAGTTTTTACAGTTTGAGGTGGAACTGAATTGTATCCAAACTTTTTTTTTTTCATAATAGACTTGCGCTTGACTACAATCATGCCTAGTGTAAAGCAATGATGAAATCTGGGTTGGAGGGCGTTTGCCTAGAATCTAAATGTACCCAGTTAATGTTACCCAGTAAATGTAATCCAATTCTATTAGAATTCGCAATGCGAACGAAATAAAATAACATAAATTTGTTACTTCGACTTTTATTAAAGTCTTAATAAATTCTGCTTAAGACATTAGAACAGACTCTATCCTAATGTTTTATGCAGAACCTCTATACGATATAGTAATTCCTAAATATTGTTGGATTCTAGATGATAGAGTACAAAGAATAGTGTTAGTTTAGAGCGTTCAGGCCGACTATGTCCAGTGTCCTAAAATGACAAGTATGCTAACATGTCTTGTCCCTTATTAACCGACTTCAAAAAGGAGGAGGTTCTCAATTCGGTCGGTACGTCTTTTTTTTATGTATGTACACCGATTACTCAAAGACTCCTGGACCGATTTCAAAAATATTTTTTTTTGTTTCAGCCATTTGACAGGACCGCATAAAACAACACTGTCTGCAGAATCTAAATCTATAAGATATTCTCACATGCATCCGGCTTAGCACCGCCTTCATACTGATTAGCAGGTAGAAATTATTATGATGTTATTTTTCGCTTTTTAGTATAGTGGGTATGTTTTTAGGTTTTGAAGTCGGTTGTATTTTTTTATTAAAATTTTTATTATTTTCCAATGTCAAAACGTCCACTCTCCAAATTGTCGTTACATTTCAAAATGTCTAGTCCTACATTGTCAAGTCTAGTCTATTTGATACATAAAATGATTAATAACATCAATTCAGTAGTTTAGATGATACTCATACATCATTATTACTCCCGTCAAACCGCATTTTAACGGTTCACCGTTAAAAAAATTATCACACTGAAACATTGAAAACCCATAAAATACTATATTTGTGCCACGTGCATTATCAGTTGGGTTTCTAAATTGCAATACCACCATTTTACAAGGTGCATAATAAAGTGTTTATAGAAGTAGAAGCAATCAAGTAACCCACACCATTGTTCTAACGGATACGACTTCAATTTATTCAACCATTAAATTGACTCATCACACCAAGTAATGGCCGCAAACCATATTGAGTACTACAATCATGGCGATGTCTGTCTAACGTAATTATAGTTCATGCGCTATGACAAATGACTCGATTATTATAGAAGGTGAGGCTGCTGTAGCCAGATATACCACATTTTATGAAGGCTGACATTTTGACAGTCCATACTGCCTATCAAAGAAGTAGGTATGGTAGCCAATTATGGAGTCTGACTCTGGTTTTGGAAGGTAGCAAGTTTTAAGGGTCCAGATTCTTATTAACTAATAATATCATGAGACATCAAATCTCAGGAGAGCAGCAAGAAACTCAACAGTTGCTCTGTTACAAAAATATTCATTGTTATGGTTTAGAATAGTAAAAATCACAACAATTTATTTTTACTTCCTGTGTGAAGGTGGAGCATGGTTCTATGGTTTACCCAAGCATATCTGTAACTAAGGAATTAATTGTGTAGTAAACTCGATTATGTAAATGTTTCAAACACATCGCTTCGTTGGACTTTTGACGATCTGGAGCCTGAAAACCTGCTATCTACCAAAGTAACCAGAAGTTCCAAACTCCATAATTGTCTACAGAACTTACCTATGGTACAAGCACAGACTGACAAACTTTCATTTTTAAATGAGGTATATCTGGCCATCACAAGCCCTCAGTCCATAAGATAATCGTCTTTGTGAGCTAATAACCAATCGCAAGAGCAACGTTTTAATTAAAATACTGTATTGATTTACAAATAGATTGCTTCGGAGCACGATAATAACAGATGCCAATTTCTGGGAATTTAAAAGGCAAAATTGTGATCTAATTGCAACCTTTACAACTATAGATTAATGATTTTAAACTTATTTCGTGGTTGTTCATTGTTTACGTAACAAAACTGGGTCGAAATATCGACAATAAAAATCTCGTCGTTTTATCGTGGTATGTACCCGTTTAAATAACATACTATAGTATTAGTTTATAATATAACAAGTGGTGTAGTATATAATAATTATGACAACATTAAAAAGGTTTTACAAAGTTATTATGAAAACAGATTGAATGAGGATGATCGACAAACAACGAGGTGAATATTTGTTGAATTAATCATTGATTGTAATCATAACATTAAAATTCATTGAACGCAAATTGAATCTTTTTTAAAAATTAATAAGCATACAGTTTAAATAAGCCCAGTATTATTTATTTTACGTACAGCAATACTGCAACGACCAGGGATCAAACGGGTGACAAAACTCCATAAGAATTTAGTTAAGGTCGCCATTGACGGTCAATTATTCTCATGTTTCTGAAAAGTATACAAGTCATGTACGCAGTGACCAACACATGATCAATTATAGTCGTGGGTGCTACAGAAACGTGAGAATAATTGACCGTTTGTGGCTAGCATTAGGTTCAACATGATAAACGAATAATTGCAATTTTTAATAATGGTATGTTTATTATTAGATGCAATCATTGTTTACGTAACAGAGCTCTAACCTGGAAGCGAAGAAAAGTGCCCAATCTTCGTAAAATTACAATTACATAAAATAAAGACAATACTGTATATATGTGTAAACAGTAGGTTTAGATAAATCTTTAAGAAAGGGAAATAAACTGAAAAATTTACTTAAAAATGGAAACAAAAACAAACGTTTACTTGAAGTTTATTCTCTGAAATTTCTTTGAATCATATCATAATACGAAGGTTTAACTATCCTATTTTCAACTTCGTCTTGCTCATCGTTAAACATAACTATACTTTCGCTGTTATGCATCTTTGACTGAAACAAACAATAACCTTCAAACTACCATTTAAGTAAGAGAAACAAGTCAGCAACTAGACACGTATGTACAGCTCGAGAGAATTACCTCGACACCCACTCGAATGGTGTTTGTACTGTGTTTGTATGGTTGTGTTCAGTAGCCAGGTGTCAAGTCAATGCGCACGAGTTACAGTTGGGCGGCATGCTCGCGTCAATTTGGACAATGCACACGTACGCACAGCAAGTGAACAACCATGTGGCGCTTGTGTACTTTGCAAAGTGTCCCAATTCCCACAGCGCTTATGAGTCCACAATATTAATATTTACAAACAGAGCTGAATGCGCTGGAATCCGAGCTTTTCGTGTAATTTTCGGATGATCGTCTTATATAATCTTGCCCTGAAGGATATCTGTTTTAAAATTGAGTATTTTTTTAAAGAATATTTGCCATATCAAAACATATAAGTATTGGATCCTTTGCTTAAGTTATTATAATATTATAAATAATATTTATGGGCTTATTTTTGTACACTTCTCTACTTGTTATATATTTGTATATAATTACGTTCCTTTATCTTTTTAATATTTGTTGATGTTTGTCTAGAGGCGCTCCGCGCGTCTCGATACCATCCAAACGTCACCTTAATGGCTCCACGGAAGATCAGCGTGGTGTCCTCACGGACACAGAAATATGCTGAGTGGATACCCTTTTAGGATCACATCATTAATTATTGTTTTTTTTTTTCTCTTTTTCCTTTGTATGTGTAATTCTTTCTTTCTTTCTATATATTTAAATGTGTCCAATATTCCCCTCCAACTAGTCTGGAAAGACTGTAGTGATTACGACAATAGACTAACGAAGGGGGATCAAACAAAAACCTCTCGGTGATAAGTCCGACCGCTATATAGAGCTTTTGGCTAGGCCGTAGTCAAGTAAAAGAACAGAAAATATGCTCCAAATTCAGGATAAAATATATTCTTTTGCATACATAAGTCTCGCGAAGTACAGTTGAAACTTTCCTTACGCTTACACATTGTTAATATTGATTCACTCTGAAGTATAACCTTCCATTATCTGTACGTGAAGTGAGATCAGCTTTCCCCCTTTCCCTGACCGCTTTCCAAATGTTTGGTTGCCTGCCAATGTTTGCAAATACACGCGAAATTGAGTATAAACTCGTGACTTGAATTTCCTTTTCGACGTCTTCATATTAGGTAGTTTCTATCTCCTAAACGTTAATCCACAATTCGATTATCATCATTATTATCCTATATGTTTCACTCATTGACATGATATAAATTCGTAGAATATGAGAGTACTCATTGTCTAAGGACAACATATAATAAAGACACATCATCTACGACTATTGAAATGAAGAAAATTCAAGCCTGATTTATACTCAGAAGAGACTCATCCACTAGAAATGCAAAAATTTTGCGACGGACGTGGACTACAGCAGTTTTAAAAATAAACTAAATAAAAATTAGGTTAAGAAAGTAAACCTTTGAATGAAAACATTGGATAAATAATTAACTAAACAAAATCTACTTCTATCCCAAAAAAATCAAGTTTCTAGCATATAAACGAAATTCTATAGGTACTAATATTATAAGGAGGTACAATTGAGGATGTAGGGCGTAATCTCTGGATCTACTTTATCGTTTTAAAAAAAATACCACTAGAAAGCCACGTTAGTTGTGAGTGTCATAAGCTATTTTATCCCCATATCCCACGATAAGGGGACCTGAGCGGATAAAACCGCGAGGCGTATGTAAGTATATCCTTAAAATACTCGTGTCACAATGTTTTTTCCCAAACTCCTACGAAACGGCCTAGCCGATTCTTATGAAATTTTATGTGCATATTCAATAGGTCTGTGAATCGACCAACATTTATTTTTCAAACCCGTAAATCCTAGGTAAGGTACTGGTAGGGTAGGGGTAGGGAAGGGTAGGTTAGGGTACGGTAAGGTAAGGTAGCGTAGGCTAGGGTACGGTTGGGGTAGGTAGGGGTAGGTAGGGGTAGGGTAGTGGTAGGTAGGGGTAGGGTAGGGGTTGAAGTAGGAGTAGGGTAGGGTAGGGATAGGGAAGAAGTGCTCATAAGTCAAAGCGAAGCTTGACCGCGTCCGGTAGTTTAATATATTCATTAATCCACAGTCAGTGGAATACTTTTACATCTAGAGATAGTCAGAGCAATGGATAAGGTTCAGTTTATATATCTGTATATATACCTGTATATATATCTGTATATATATAGATATATAAAGGGATATAGAGGAGTTCAGAGGCAATGTTAAAGGAGCCGTAGCAACAGAGCGACCTTATACCGGTTTGGAAGGAACGCGAAGGGCGTCCGCCGCTTAAAAATTACGAATTCAGCGCACCTGTGCGCACCAATACACCAACGACAATACGTTGCTTTTTTTGATAGCGCCCTGGTTTTTAAAGTCCTTATAAATCTTTCATCAGAATCCAAGACAATTAATCGATAAATTAGAAAATAAATGAACGTTTGTGTACAGCATGCGAGGGCATTTTTTTAATATCCTAAGTAATATAAGATATCGGTCGTGATAACCCAGTGAATATAACCTCTGCCTTCGATTCAGAGTTCGTAGGTTCCAATCCACCTTTTCAGTTACGACTTATGTGCATTTTAAGAAATTTTTAAAATTCTCTCCGCCTAAACACTACGTTACGTTAAGCCTAAACCACAAATATTTTCGATTTAACAATTCTTTCATCAATTGAAAGTTACATTTACAGTGAGTAACATAGGCTATATTTTATATTTATTCATACCCCGTATTTCCACGATAACCGAGACTTGTTCGCTAACTATGGGTCTCAATATATGGCTCAAAGTCATTCAGTTGGTGTGGTATGTGGAATGATGGCTGAATCTCCTCTCAGAATGAGAGAGAGAGGGGTTAGACCAATAGTCCACAACGCAGGCCCAATGCGGATTGGCATATTACACACACAACAAAAAAAAAATCTT
Organism: Bicyclus anynana; assembly: GCF_947172395.1. Lineage (NCBI taxonomy): Eukaryota > Metazoa > Arthropoda > Insecta > Lepidoptera > Nymphalidae > Bicyclus > Bicyclus anynana. The sequence continues at coordinate 8,993,541 of NC_069105.1, read as the reverse complement.
AATGCAGGTTTCCTAACGATGTTTTTCATTCACGTTTGGGACACGTGATATTTAATTCCTAAACCTTATAAAAGTATAAATAACTAGCGAACCCGGTCAATCTTCGCATTGACTTATATGCGCGTCTTCCCCTACTTACCTCTACCCTAAAAAAACTTAGCAACACATTTCATACATTCATTTTTATATTATATTATAGATTATAGATAATCCAAATCGTGCTAACACTATCAAATGGTAAATCAATGTAAATCACAAACCGTTAGAAAAGCTATAAAATAACTTTCGTATGCACGCCGCGTTAGAACGGCCATGTGAAAAATACTCCAGTCCCATGTTTATTCACTGGGTGCTAATCGTATTGTGTGCCGAGACTGATGAACGTTTCGGACTTTATTGTAAGCTTTGATGGCTCCAATTAGCGCTTTCACGACTAAAAACGTTAATGTGATTCATATTACCTTTCGATGATGATGTCATAATTGTTTTAGGGTCATCATGACCCTAAAACAATTATGACAGTTTTCTCAACAATGAAAAAGGTGTAAAGACATTTAGAAACAGAACCCGAGAATACCAATGAAGATCTGAAAAACAATAGAAGCTCAAAAAATGTCAGTATCAATTATAACGAAACATGAAACACAAGAAAATGAAAAAACTCAAATTAAATTAAACTTCAATTAGGTTTAATTTACTTTTGTAATGTCAAAATCGTTTATTTATTTAATAGTGACTGTACCACCGGTTTTGAAAGCAGATTCTACTAAGAAACGCTGGCAAGAAAGTATTTGCTATCATCATATAAAATATTAATAAACTAATACATTGTTACTCCTACTTGTATGTATGAGGATGGAAGGTTAGAATTGCTGCCAAGTTGTTACTCGTATTAAGAAATTCTACAATTTAAGAGGACCTTACATGTGCTGTAACACATTGTTACCTATCATAACTTATGCATTGGCAGGTCTTACACTTTTAATTAACCCTACGAAACTAAGGTACTTAAGACACGTGTAAATTTAACCTAAACAAAGTTGGCAGTGAAACAATGATCTACCTACCTACCTACATGACAGAATCGACGTAAATGATAAACAATGCCTAGAAAAACCCACACAGGACGATGACGATGGTCGAGTGTAAACGCCAGGAGACCGTAGGCGCGTAATGACCTAACAAATCGTATATGACGACGCATGCGTAGGCGATGCGTGCACCGCATCATAAACACCTCATGCAGAACGCTTATAGCATGAAACGTAGGCGTGACGTCAGTAACACGAGCACTAAACAAGCAATTAAATATAGTTATCATCGCATTACAAAGACCATAAAAATGTTAAGTAAATTATGTAAATAAATAATTGACTAAATAAATAATTCAGAAAACAAATAAAACTAAATTTATCAAAAATACTCGTTTGGAATCAATTGTCCTTGAGAAATTTTGCAAGCGAACAAATTATTTACTAATGCCTGAAAAACTTTTAAGAAATTACGAGAATATAACCGAAATAATACATTTAATAAATGTGTATTGAGAAGATGAGAGAATATTTTTTTACATTTAAATAAAAAGTTCCTACATAAATAAAACTTAGTATGAAATGTGAAATGAAGCGTCTTTCGCAAGTAATCCTGAAGTATCATAAGTCACGCAATCTAAAAACGTCTTGGTTATAAAGTTATTTAACGACGATACGGATTCCAAATTTGTAAGTGATTACGGTATGAGAAATGGACACCCATAAACATATGAGAACGAAAAGAAGCCAAACGTATATACCTAAAGGTTCATACATCACGTAAAATTTAATTCATGACGACTAAAATTTGCGGTTCACGTAATAACACAATGAATATTCGAGCGTTCCCACAATGACATCATGCAAAAATTTATTAGTAAACGTCACAAAATGGTTAAAACAGGATAGACTACATCAACATCAAGTTACTGTACAAATGATTCATTGAGAGAATAGTCTTCTTGTTAATTTTTGAACGGCCTTCGCCGATGACCGATGATGACTAATTTACAAATGTGACTTAAGTGATAAATGACCGTCATTGTGCAAGGGAAGTCTATTTGTAAAAACACGGATATGAAAAAATAAGTCTAGAAGTTTTGAAGATAATTGACTACATTGGTTTGCACAATCAATCTCAAAGCATATGCCATCTCCGTGTCGTCCTAAGTAAATTTTGGGGCCTAAAAAAGTAAAGTGACAAGTAATGTTGAACAAACATAACTACGAAACGCTAGATAGCCCAATATATGAAACAGCTCTCGGAAAATTATTTTGAGAGAGCTGCCATCACCCTAACCAACTAACGGCTGAGGCTTGCAACTACATCCCCGATTCCAACACTGATTGTAGATCTAAATGCCCAAAGAACGTCCTTTACGATCCTGACGATGACCAACAACGCTTCCCAGGCACAACAAACACAAGCTGCATAGCGTCTACGCCGGAAGATGAGATCCCCGTCACTTGGACTTGGGCTTTTTAACTCAGAATCTCGGGGGCGTCTGGAATTATACACTTAGGTCAAAACACCCTTCCAGAACGGCCCTCAAAACAGAGGTCTCACAGGAGACGTTCTTAAAGAGTTCTTCCGCCCATCTCTTTTGCGTCTGCCTTCCGGCCCCATCAGGCGATGCTTCTGCGCTCGCCCAAACCCCTCGCTGAGGTACCATTAAGGAGCCTACATTTTCCTTATAGGTACATACCGTAATCGTAAATTATAAATTGTTTTAAACGTAATGAATTATGATTGCACAAAATGCAAGTAACGATTCCTTATAAAATATTAATGAAATCTCCACTGATAAAATCCCCGTGACCACAAATTCCGAATGTAAGTAAAACTAATACACTTTGGAATGTTGGGTACAGTTTCCGACGCAGTGCAGCCCCTTTTAAGGTGCTTTCATTAGTCACGTCATCATAATGCGCTTTAGAGAAACGTGGAGCCATTGCTATGACAAATCAAAATTGCCAACTATAATAAATGAGAGGCGTTAACATTCTGATGACATTGTACAATAAGTATGTATTTATAAGGTGCTTAGGGATTTCTGCAATGACATAATACGATGAAGCAATGATATGTTTTTAAACACAACATTAATGATGTCGGGTGTGTATATCCAATCAACTTCAAAAATCTTTCATACAGCGAAATCTAGACTTGCTTTAATGCCGGATAGCCTCAAAATTTTAACACTTAAATTAAGCTATATCTGGCACAAGACTTCGCTAAAATAAGTACGCAAAGAAATGCATTTTACCAAACGATGTCGGTAGCGTAGGATCAAAGCAAAACGAAGTGTGAAAAAATCAGAATATTTGCAAAACAGTCAAGGTTGCTTCAATAAATGTACAAAGTCCGACCTTTAAGTGCTCAAATGTTTGAAGCTACAATATGTAGCGCAGACATTAAGCCAAGTGTAGAGAAAGAAGAAGACCGATGAAATTTGGCCTGCCCATTGCAACTTCAGCTTCGCGACTAACTAAGCTATGGCAGTGACTTTGGTTCGTCTGCGGATCTCATTTCTGAAACTCCAAGCATAACTCGCTCCATCGCCCGCTGAGTGACTTTGAGCCTTCTAATAACGCTCATAGTTAGAGATACCGATGAAATAGTCAATAAATAAAATTAAGTACTCTCAATTTTTTAGTGGGCGTGTTTTCCCTTAATATTATAAGAAACGTGTTGAATAAAATATGCACCTACGTCATAGAGACAAGTGCGAATTACATAAGGATTAAATTACAAACTAAAAAGTATATCAAGTCACTGTTTCAAGGAAGCCATAATTACATGGGAAACTTGAATGAATGGAGCATTAGACACAGTCGGTCGACTCCCGGGCCAGAGCATGACGCCCATGGGAAATAATAAATCTTATATTGACAAGGCCCTGTTATTGTTAACATTCTGAGTACCCAGATTATATACTCTAATAAACACTTTGTCTTGTTTATCTCAATCAAGCCACATTATGAGGCCTGGTGAAAATTGTCGACATTGTTAGTAGCTGTATTTTAAAAGTAAAGATGGTAACTTATATGTACCAACACAATTAACCTAAGCTTTTTATTTTTGTACGGCCGCGTGGCTCAGTGGGTTTTGCCTCCACGCTCCTCCCTGCTTTCTGCATCCACGGCCGTGGGTTCGATTCCCACAACTGGAAAATATTCGTGTGATGAACATGGGCTTTTTCCAGTGTCTGTTTGTATTTATACATTATATAAGTATTTATATGTAGTATATAAATGTATATGAATATTATAATATCAACTATCTTAGTACCTATAACACAAGCTACTCTGTATGCTTACTTTGGGGCTAGATAGTGATGTGTATTGTTTAAGTATATTTATTTATATTTATATTTGACGTGACGCCTCCGTGGCGCAGTGGTACGCGCGGTGGATTTACAAAACGGAGGTCCTGGGTACGATCCCCGGCTGGGCAGATTGAGATTTTCTTAATTTGTCCAGGTCTGGTTGGTGGGAGGCTTCGGCCGTGGCTAGTTACCACCCTACCGGCAAAGACGTACCGCCAAGCGATTTAGCGTTCCAGTACGATGCCGTGTAGAAACCGAAAGGGGTGTGGATTTTCATCCTCCTCCTAACAAGTTAGCCCGCTTCCATCTTAGACTGCATCATCACTTAACATCATGCGAGATTGTAGTCAAGGGCTAACTTGTAAAGAATATGTATATAAAAAAAAAAATTACTTAACATCAAGTGAGATCCGCTTGATGTTGAAGTGACGATACAAATTAAGATGGAAGCGGGCCTACTAGGATAATAACGATAGAAAAGCTTGTACAATTATACCTATTCTACCCGTATTTTGTGCGTATATTTCTAAACACGGCGAAATTAATGAGACTTAAAATCAACCGATAGTTCAGGTAACACAGAGCCACGGCAAAACGGCTAGTTGTTGAACAACAAGGATTTCCCAAGTCGCGATTTGCATACGCGTGTTATAGAAAATAACTTAGCGTAAAGTAAAAAAAAAGATACAATAGCTCATCTCTTTGTCTTTGATCTGGAAATTCCTCTTTGCAGAATATACAAAGCTGTCACATTGTACGCTCATTTACATATTTATTTGCATTTAGGAAACGTCCTTCGCATATATATCCGGGTCTATTTATTCGTCATAACATGTCACTTTTTGAGTACTTGCATAAAAATATAATCACCAGTAGTAGGCGTTTTTTTTACACAAGTTAGCCCTTGACTACAATCACACCTGATGGTAAGTGATGATGCAGTCTAAGATGGAAGCGGGCTAACTTGTTAGGAGGAGGATGTAAATCCACACCCCTTTCGGTTTCTACACGACATCGTACCGGAACGCTAAATCGCTTGGCGGTACGTCTTTGTCGGTAGGGTGGTAACTAGCCACGGCCAAAGTCTCCCACCAGCCAGACCTGGACCAGTTAAGAAAACCTCAATCGGCCCAGCTGGGAATCGAACCCAGGACCTCCGTCTTGTAAATCCACCGCGCATACCACTGCGCCACGGAGGCCGTCAAACAATATAAGAAAACATATTCAAACATAGATATTTATTTAAAAAAATAAAAAGCTAATTTTCGTCAAATCTAAACAAATAGTATATAGAGGAAAGATTATTTTTGGTTTATTTGTAGAGAAAAGGTTCGTAAACAACTGTTTTTAGTTAGTATTAGAAAAGCTCTTCCGCTAATGGAAAGCTATATTATCAGCAAGTAACATTGGCTATAATTTATCCTCGCAATCCCACGGGAACGGGAACTAAGCGGGTGAAACCACGGGGCATCCTCTAGTTAATTATAATATTATTGTGACTAATAACTAGCAGAGACTCCGTTGTTTCACCCACGTAGTGGTTCTGTGGGAATTCGAGAATCAGATATAGTCTATGGTACTCGGTGAAGATGTAGCTTTCTATTAGTAAAACAATTTTCAATATCGGTACAGTAGATCCAGAGATCATCACCTACAACCTCAGAAACTACCTTTTTATAATATTAGTAAAGTACAGGTAAATGTCACGCAGAAGGTCAATAAACGAATTGTTAAGGCTAGAAGTTTAACTAATCGCTGAGACAAATCAAAATTACCCAGAAGCAGACGTTAACACTTAAATAACGGTTTCGTCGAACATAAATTTTAATCTGCAAGTAATTGGTTTTCAAATTGTACTTCAAAAGCTTTTGCAGTTGAAGTGTTATCGAATACCCGGACGTAGTTATTAAACGAGCAGTAACGTTAAGAATTAAGATAAATCAATAAACTTTAACTTTAAACAAACAATGTATCGCTAAATTGGTCACGGGTTATATTTTCCGTTATACCAACAACATGCGGTAAGCATTGCAAAATGCGATGCAGGTTTGATCCCAAAACCAATTGTATATTTTGTGTTCGATTTGACTTTGAAGTTAATTGTTAGGAAGTCAACATGTTTTAGTATACAACAACAAAATAAAAGTTGTTTAAACATAACATGAATTAAGACATCGCATGCCCATATTTCTCGACAGTCTTATTCTACAACTTTTTAAACTTCAAAACTTCAGGTTTACTATAAATAATAATAATGAAAACTACTAACAGTGCAACAATAATAATTGACAGTTATTTAGATACTAAAAAAATCTTCCTTATATCAAGGTCATGGTATAATAACGAAGTCGGAAATAGACATAAGAACTTCTAAACTAAACAAAATAAACTTATGTTTGGGTTCATTCGTCTCGGCTAACAATTTTCTGCTACATGCTAAAGAGTAGCAAAAGATTGCTTTAAAAATATATTTTTAAAGTTTAACTTAATTTCTAATTATCTATTTAGTAGTAGAGTAAAAAATGTTTAAATGGTAGATTTAAGGCGCTAAAAATTATGTCAAATTAAAAATTTATCATTCCGTAGGAATTTTCGTTTTTTATTAATTATTTAATGTTCTTATTTCCTACCTACCTAGTCTAACAAAACAAAGACTATCTATATAATCATCATTATCAATCCTTTGGCTTTCATTATTCGGCTCACTGCTGAACTCGAGTCTACTCTCAGAATGAGAGGAGTTAGGCCAATAGTCCACCACGCTGGCCCAATGCGGATTGGCAGACTTCACACACGCAGAGAATTAAAAAAATTCTCAGCTATGCAGGTTTCCTCACGATGTTTTTCCGTCACCGTTTGAGACAAGTTATATTTAATTTCTTAAAATGCACATAACTGAAAAGTTGGAGGTGCATGCCCCGGACCGGATTAGAACCGTCTGTAATCGGAGGCAGAGATCATATGCAGTGGGTTATCACGGCTCGGTTAGCTATTTAGTAGTAGAGTAATAAAAAGGTACAATCGCGAACTAATGGCGCTAAAAATAATTTCAAAATAAGAATTTATCATACTCTCGGGTTTTTGTTATTTACTAACTAGATTTTTTCCAACATACCATATATAGGATATTTCCATACATATTGCTCTCACTTTAAACATACGGCAATCAAAGACAATGGACATTTTTAAAAATACCGTAAAGGCTTATTATCTGGTGCAGTAAAGACGATCTGTATATATTATTTCTCTTCAATATAATGTATTTATTAGTATATTTTGATATGTATTTTATTAATTATTGTAGGTATTTGTGTAATATTGTTTATGTATTTCGATGTAAATTATTTGTATGTATTGTATTACTAATACTATGGTTATTTTTGTTTTAGGCCACCTGCTGATGTCCTTAAGTTTTCCTAAACCGAAGGTTGCCTGGAAGAAATCGCTACTTAGCGATAAGGCCGCCTTTTGTATGCTGATCTCTTCCTAATTTGTTTTTATTTCACTTGTTTTTGTCTTTGTGGTGTGCAAATAAAGTATATATATCTATCTATCTATTTCCAATCTATTTAGTCTAGTTTAACTTGTCTATTTTACGATAACAAAACAAAGTTTATCTATATAATATAATGTTTAATTGACCGTGTGTACGCCCTTGGCATACAAATCCACCCATTAAAGGACTGTTGTACTAAATCTGCCCACGTATGTAATGAGTCATACAATTAACAATTTGCATACCTTAACCCATACAATTCATTGATATTAAACATAATTAACGCTTCAATTACTACACTTAAAGCTTTGTTGTTTATTATTTTTTTGTTTATTACACAGGAATTTAAATTATGTAATTATGGAACACTTAAATAACAGTTGTTTGTAATGATGTACTCGTAGTGTGTATTAAATACACAGATCAATCAATAATATGCAGATGGAGCGTACGGAACACGACGGTGTCGTAGCCCCTTCAAATACGAATTTCAAAAAGTAATACATTCTCGAGTCAGTACGACACGAAAAGTAGTACGAGTCAGTACGACACGAACCGTCGTTGCGCTTGGGAAAACACAGTTGTCTTGAAATCACAGACAGACACTTTAATCTATACTAATACTAGCGGCGCCCGCGACTTCGTCCGCCCTTAGACCTCTTTAATCCGGCCCTATCGCAAAATCCGTGCTTAGTGGATACCTACTAACTATAAACTACCTAACTGCCAAATTTCAGCTTTGTACATCAAGCGGTTTTCGTTATTTCGTGATGACCTGTCGCATTTACATATTAAGATAAATTATAAAGTAATCACTAGGTCTACAGAACCGATATTGAAAATTATCTTACCACTAGAAAGCCACATTATTTATGAGTGTCATAGGCTACATTTTATCTCCATATTCTCACGGAACGGGAACTACGCAGGTGAAACCTTGGGACGTTCTCTAGTTTTATTTATATGTATTGATACCTAAGTGTTTTCTTTTCTAACAAGACGATATATTTCAATGCAGTATCGTGGCATACAAAATGGTCGATCGCTCACGAACCCGACCGCCCTGGCAGAACAAAGCCTACTCCATTAACCTTTTGCATATTTCCATACATATTAAACTCGTTCACCTATATTTTAATCCACATATTATTTACATTGCATATGTTAAAACAGTTTAAACAGAGTGTCTGTTCATTTGACTGAGTCTGTGGGCTCTTCTCGGACCAAGGCGCCTTTGGAACCCTCGTAACTTTAATTTTAAGTTTTCGAATAATTCATCACCATTATCTTAAGTAGAATATTATTACCTGACGTTTCGAAAGAGCTTGTAAACTAAGCCTATTTGAAATAAATGAATTTTGATTTGATTTGACATTAGCATGTAAAGAAAGCAGTGCGTAAAATACCAGCAGTTTTTAGGAAGGGTCCCTAATCTTTTTGAAAATATAATACGTATAGTCTAGCATTCAGGGATAGTGTAGCTTCTCAACAGTGAAAGAATTTTTGAAATCGGTTCAGTAGTTTCGGAGCCTATTCATTACATACAACCAAACAAAACAATTAAAGTTTTCGTCTTTATATTATTAGTATAGATTAGCATAGATAGTATATAACATTTTCTACTAAAATGTGTTTTGTTGTCTCAACATAATTAATTTTAAAAGAATGTATATTTTCTTTTTGGTTTACAAAATGTCACGGCACAACAACTATGCGTGTTACGACTGTACGGGTCACGAACTTGACCGCCCTGAAAGAAGATCGCAAATCCTAGTAACCTTTTGACAATCAAT